>NW_008689570.1:157690-162451 GCF_000695815.1 Acanthisitta chloris
ATGCCCCAAGTCCTGTCCCTGCACACCTGGGATCAAAAGCTGAAGGATGACCCAGAGCTGTGTGAGATCAACACACTGAGTTTGTTTAACATCTCATTCATTCAACCAGTTCCATTAGTATCCTCACTTGTCATCTCTATTTATTTTCCCCTCCTCCTTCTCTAAACTGTTCCTAATCAGAACTCAGACAAAATCTCCTCTGGACAGGAAATCATTCAAAAATCAGAAAATGGAAAAAAATTAGCCAAATTATAATTTTACTGCTGTTAGTGAAGCGAAGAGGAAGGCCCAGCTAGCAGCTGAGTGCCCTGAGCCTGCTGAGGTTCAGGTTGTTCCTGGAAAGGAGCACAACATCTACTTGCAGCAGAACCAGCTCCTGCTGTGCCAATGCTCCTGGTCTGGAAGGGCAAAGATGCAGCTGATGGCACAAACATCAGGGGAGGATGTAGAGTTTGCTGTCTGAGAGACATGGGTGAAGGACAAAAGACAAAGCTTCAGGCATAGTTAAAAACAGTTTTTCCTTCCAGCAGAGGAAAAGAAAAGCTAAAAAAAAAGGGGGTGGGAAATGACATGCAGAATAGTGAAGAACTGAAGAAAACATCACATAATATAACCAGGTTTTTGTGGGGGAGAAATAAGCATTGACAAAATGCACGTCTGAAGGGAATTTAATTGAAAGATGAAACACAAGGCAAGACTCAGAGGCCAAACAGCAAAAGATCTCATGCATTGAAAGCAGCAAGTCATGCCCTTGCTTAGAAGAGACACTGTTTAACCACGTGCCTTGTACTGGCACAGCCTGATTAAACTGTTTATAAGCAATCTGAGGCTTCTTATTAACTAGGAATTTTTCAAGTTTGTTTTTTATAAAAAGACAAAGTACTTGTCAAAGCAAGTACAAGATGGTTATAGCCAATCTCTTTTCCAGCACACACAGATATGCTCCACTGATCACGGCCATAAAAAATAAAAAAGAGAAAATAGACTGTTCTGGGTTTTTTAGGTGAGAAATGGCAAAGATCTATTAGGCCAGGTTGCCCAGCTCCCAGCTAAAGCAAAGGGCTTTCTATGGATTGTTTACCCAAGTTTTCCAAAAAACTTTCCCTTGGAGTAAATAAAGTGTTGTATAATGTTCTTAGTTGTATCAATATTTTCCCTAAGCTGAACTAGCTGGATGTACTCCCATGTGTTTAAAATATCATTCCCCTGGTGGATATGGGTATAAGGTCCCCACAGTTTAGCAGTCTAAGTCCAGCTCATATTGCTCCCTCTAAAACCTCAGCTGGCAGTGACAGTCCTCCTTCTTCACCTCCTGGAGAGGATTTGAAGGCTATTTCAGCTTGGAGCTCAGAGAAGCCCTGAGCTAGGGAATGAACTGTTGGAGATGGACACCTGCAGCAGGGGTGGACTCCCACCAGGACAGCCCTTTGTCCCTCTGGACACATCCTCCTGGGCACCATAACTGCATGGAAACAACCCCAGAGCCAAACAAGGAAGAAATGAGATGATCAGACCTCAACAAACATCTTCATGGGCATTAGCACAAGCTTTGCTGAGCACAGGAAGGTATTGTTGAGAGAGAAAAAAAACACTCAATATTAATATTAAATCTAACAGTTTTCTTGAAAGAAGCATTTTAATATTGTGCTTCTGAGTTATTAGAGTATTAGAAATAATTTCTGATGAGCATAGGTCACATTCTGAACTAGTGGTCTGATGTATAAGGCACCAGCAGGCCCAGAGAGCCAATGGAATCCTGGGCCACACTGGGGTTTATTTTTCAGATTTCTCTTTTAATAAGGACAAGGAAAGAGAGTAAAGTTGTGAGGGCAAAGAGCTGAACTGTTAGCATGTAACTTCTGTAATTAGATTAATGAAATGCCAGAGGATCCAGGTCTGGTCATAGTAAGAATATAGAAATTGCCATGGTGTTTCATGCTGTGAGAGCAACTAGAAAAGCAATGGCATATTTTAGCAACTATTTTCTTTATCTGCACTGAGAGAAGAGATAGCAGCAAAACAACTAGGAGACAAAGCTGATTTTTCTTCACTGTCTCCCTTAGAAAAGACTGAATGGCAATGAAAGTTCACAGTTCTGTTCAGGTAAGACTAGTGGTAAACTAATATGAGTGCAAATCTTACCTTTCTTTTGATAGCATGAGATTTGCTTTTTAACAGTGCAAAGCTCATGTGTTTCACTGAAGTGATTTATCAGGGAATTATTGCACTGCTGATAGCATTTTTTTATCAGCAGCAGTTATTAGTTGTCATCTTCTGTGTACTTTTAACACTGCCCAAGTAATTTACAATTACAATACAAATGTCCTACACAATGGCACAAATACATGTAAGAATCCTAGAAAGGATATTTGTGTTGTTGAAATAAGTGATTTTAAGGGTGACTAACTCTTCTCCTGGCCACAGAATTCCTCAGCAGTCATAAGATTCTTACTAATTGTTACAAGTGAAGAAACCCTCAGCAAAACTTCCACAAAACCCCACAGAATTTTACAGCCATTTCACTTGAATTTTGGATTCTAAAAGTAGAATCAATTTTGTTCACAGCAAAAACTCAGAACTGAGAGTTTCTGCCTACCTGAAAAAAAAACCCTATTGTGTGATACAGGGAATAATATATTACTAGCCCATAAAAAATAACACAGAGAAACAGCTTTGTGTTGCTGTTTTTCCTTATAAAGAAGTTACAACCAGGTCCACGTGGCAATAACTGATCCCAAGGAATGCAACCAGCAGACAGAGCCACTCACTTCCCCCATGCAGGACAACCAGGCTCAAGTCTCAAAGTCTCAGGGCTGCCCTGGAGAATTGGTGGTGCCATCACTCTGTTTCTACCTTTCAATGTGTCTTCTTGCCCATGCTGTGGCTCTAGTGACAAAAATCTGCATTTTGTGCTGGCCCAGAGATGCTGCATCTCCTTGCTGATCATTGGGTGTAGGGGAGGGGACTAACCCTCAGGGCTGTCCTCTAGGAGGAAGGCAAGGATGCCCAGGCTACATGGAAATGAGATTTGGCACATACCTACTGCTGCTCACGATTTTGGTTAGACCCTGGCCCAGGTTGCCCAGGGAGGCTGTGGCTGCCCCAACCCTGGTGGTGTTCAATCCAGGCTGGATGAGCCTTGAGCAACCTGATCTAGTGAGTAGGTGTCCCTGCCCAGGGCAGGGGTTGGGGCTGGATGATCTGTAAGGTCCATTCCAACCCTTAAAATTCTATGATTCTATGAACTTCATAGTGGGACTTGCTCTACTTGGCTGCTTGGCCAACATGCACTGCAGAGATGACAGCTTCAACACAGGCTCAGACTGTGCCACCAGCACAGCATCAATGCTCTCAGCTCCCAAACAACCCCAAAGCCATTAGTTACATTAAAGAGCTACAGCTTCTTCACTGAGAACACAACTGATTCCTGTCCTGGGGCTCTCCTGCAGAAAGTGAGACTTAGCATCTCGTTCCTTGGGGATGAGAGTAGCCAAGGGAGGAGCTGCAAAGGCAGTTCAGGAGAAACTTGACTCAGACTAAACAGAGAACTTAAATGCAGTGTCACAGTATTAGTAAAAGCCCTGAAGTAGCTTTGGAGCAGTGTTATCTCTCCAGTGGTTCTCAGCACCTGCAGGAAGGCAGTCCCAGGGAGCACAGAGTGATGGTTTGCCAGGGGTGAAGCCTTTGCTGCAGCTCTAGTGATAACCTCAGTGCCAAGTGAATGCTCACTGAGGCTGTGTGGACACAGCTTGGTGGGTTTCATTGCTCTAGAAAGACTCATCACAGTTCTGGCAAAGTTTGCTTCTTAATTATCTTAGTATCTATTAAAATGAGAATTGTCACAGCAATTAAGACTAATGAAAATAAATAATTCATCATTCTACGAGACCAAAATTAGCCTATTTCAAGGCAAGAAAATAGAAGGTTTTCCTTATTACTCCTTATGACCTAGTTAAATATATTCATTTATCTGGAAATGTAAGGGCCCATATTCCAGGAGGATAGGCACCTCCCAATTTTTTCTTCCTTTCTCCCTATCTTGAGAAGGTAAATGCTGCTGTACCCAATCTCTTTGAAAAACTGCTGAAAAAGAAGCCAGGAGTAATTAGACCTGATGGGGCTGTAAGCATTTTCAGAGAAAAATAGAATCCCCTTCAGAAATCATCAAAGTAATTATTACACTACAGGAGCTCTAAGCTTGAGAACAAAGTAAGAGAAGAGTATTTGTTTTCGAGGTGATTCTATTTCGGTCAGAAATTGCTGCATAGTCTGTTTCTTATTTTCCTTTCTGAATGTTCTTTGCAGCATGGTATTAACCTCCACTAAACAGCTCCTCTCTGTCTGGTCTTTGCTATTCAAAATAAATTAGGAACCTCTACAGACAGCTAAGCAGGGACAGCATCCCAACAGGGCTGTGGGTCCTGGCTGTGTCTGGTACTTAAGACACAGGGAAAGCCAAAGGAGCTATGGAATAAGCTTCAGTCCCACGTTAAGATGGAGATATTTCAAGGCTGCACAACTCAAAATGTGCTTATAAACTACTGCAAAATAGGCAGCATTATTCTACTATCAAGGACCTGAGGACAGCATTTCCAAAGAAATGAATAAGAAGTCCAGCTACACATTCAGGAGGATCCTCCTTCAATTCAAGTTTCTCAGAGCACAATCATTGAAAAGTATCTTTCAGGTTTAAAGGCACTTTGCATCTCCCCTAATGGCTACCTCTAGTTAATATTTTGGGGCTTTTCTGCTTTCATTCCT
>NW_008689570.1:162468-190669 GCF_000695815.1 Acanthisitta chloris
AAACATGCCCGACCTATCTGTCTGAGCTCTTGCTCTGCTATCAAAGGGTCTGTGTGCCTGAGTTTATTGCCACAAATAAAAATCAATGCATTTTAAATGGAAAATCATTTCCACCTGAATGGCTAGATACAGATGTGGAAACAACATTAGTCACAGGCTGCTGAATGATAGGCATTTTTGCCTTACTGCTGCTTTGTGACTAACATTTCATACCTATCTGTCTGAGCTCTTGCTCTGCTATCAAAGGGTCTGTGTGCCTGAGTTTATTGCCACAAATAAAAATCAATGCATTTTAAATGGAAAATCATTTCCACCTGAATGGCTAGATACAGATGTGGAAACAACATTAGTCACAGGCTGCTGAATGATAGGCATTTTTGCCTTACTGCTGCTTTGTGACTAACATTTCATGAGCAAACAACTGCTTTCATGCAAATAGAAAGCCTCAATCTCCCCAAGTACATGGAAACCATCACTGCAGAATGGGAATGACTCACATTAATGCATTGCATTTCATAACATCCCTGTGAGATACAAAATTGTCAGACGATAAGGACGTGAGGCTCAGAGATTAAATGATTCAACTAACTCCCAGAGACTGGGTTTTTTTTTTGACAGAGCCAGAAAATGAACTCCGAATTTCTCAGTCCCTGTCCAATATTTTCATCTCAACATTAGCATTAGCAATATCCGAGTCACCTCCACGGCGACAGCGGGTGCCATGGGCCACTGGGGATGGCTGCAGATATCAGATTCCCCTCCAGTTAGGGCTTTGCTTTCCCATTTCAATCTGTGCACACGTTGGGCATAGCAAGACCATCACACAAACCCAGAGCAGCAATGTCAGAACTCCAGCTCTTGGCCAAAGCGTTAAACAATTTTTAATATGGAGATGAGGCTTTGGCTTTCCTTTGAATCTGGAAGATGAGACTTTCAACAGCATAATATCCAACAGGATCAGACTGGGGCCTCACTCTGCCCTTCAGCACAGAGAAAAACTTTTTGCGGACTTTGCAGCAGTCACTGAGCCCCCTGGGGCCTCTGCCCTGCTGCAGCCTCACCTTCCCCAGCTGCACGGCACATTTTGCGTGACACGACTCTGTGGCTCAGACCACTTGCCTGCAAATCTCGGTGTCTCTGCCACATTTCTGGCTGGATCACTGATTTTTCTGAGCTTTGTTTCCCTCTCTGTTGTTTCAGGGGGGATGAAAGGCATCATTCCCCTGGCACGCACGGTGGGGAAGGGCACGGCAGTCCCTGCACAGCATTGGGATGTACAAGTTATCATAGAATCACAGAATCAAACGGGTTGGAAAAGACCTCCAAGATCATTGAGTCCAACCCTACCGTGGTCACTAGCCCATGGCACTAAGTGCCACATCCAGTCTCAGCTTGAAAACCTCCAGGGATGGTGAATCCACCACCTCCCTGGGCAGCACATTCCAATGCCTGAGCACTCTCTCCATAAAAAATCTCTTCCTAATCTCCAACCTAACCCTCCCCTGGCAGAGCTTGAGTCTGTGCCCTCTTGTCCTGCTGCTGGTTGCCTGGGAGAAGAGACCAACCCCCACCTGACTCCAACCTCCTGTCAGGGAGTTGCAGAGGGTGCTAAGGTCTCCCCTGAGCCTCCTCTTCTCCAGGCTGAACACCCCCAGCTCCCTCAGCCTCTCCTCATGGCACTTGTGCTCCAGTCCCTTCACCAGCCTCGTTGCTCTGCTCTGGACCTGCTCCAGCCCCTCAATGTCCCTCCTGAGCTGAGGGCCCAGAGCTGAGCACAGGATTCAAGGTGTGTCCTCACCAGCACTGAGTCAGAGAAACAGATGAAGGTTTTTTAGCTGGGATAGTTCTAATTTATTTCTAGATTGGAGTAACAAATACACTGAAATGAACCTGCCAGGTGCAATCTCTCCAAAAGAGGGTCAGAGCTGGGGTTTAATTGTTTTAGTTGTGAGCAAGCAACATTGACTGCATAAAACTATAAATCACTGCATTTTCATGACTTACATAATATTTTGCCACTACGCATACAGAAAAAAGGCAACAGCTAAAAAGACTTAATCTGTGCAGCAGCTATTTCTTCATCCCATTTATTCACACTATTCAGCAAAATACATAAAAATTTCCAGACTACTTTGCTGTTCAAGTTGACTGAGGTTTTTGTGCCTTCAACTGTGTATCAGATCAAGAAATATCCTCTGAAATATTTGTAGAAACCTTCAGAAAACCATGTCCTGGTTTCAGTACACCTACCAACACAGCAGTGGTTGTTTGGCTGCGAGTCACAGCTTAATATGTCCAACTAGCACCAACATTTATCAGCTAGTACAAAACCTGGGGGAGGGGGGGGTTAAATTACTTTAACCAATGTCAAGACTAAGTATTTTGAACTGTTGACACTGTAAGAACACATAGCAGGTATTTCTGTATCTGAATGGCTTTTAACAGAGAATAGACTGTTTTTTCATGCATGAGGACAAAACTACTTCAGAAAGGACCATATGTTTCACTTTCAGCCTGCAAATAATACTGCAAATACAAATCATGCCCTGGCCAAGGTTATATTTCTGGCAGCCTATTGAAAACTAGTCACAACATTCTGCACTTCAGCTCCTACCTATGTGGGTTTGAGGATCACTGTCAATCCCTCTAGGAACAACTACCACCATGCAGAAGAAGACTTTGCCATGGATGTGCCTACAGCTGGCTGAGAAATGGCCTTTTTTGCTAATGCATGAAAATCTTAACATGGTCATTCTGGTGCAGATGTGTTTGCACCACTTAGGAAATATCTTATGTCTGAGCTCATTCCCAGTGTGTTTCTGGGGAGAAGTCTTCTCCAGAAAATAGCAGGAGCACAGAAGCACTGGTTTGCTCTTTGCTCCCTCCAGCAGCTGGTGAGAGCACACAAGAGGAAATGTTTGCTGGGACACATTGGTGGTATGTGAAATCCAGAACAAGTCACTGGAGGAGAAAAAAATCATTCCAGGTCCAACCTGGGATTTTTCCTCAGCCTGCTGCCCCCTACACAACGGGGCCATGGGACCTGCACCACATCACATGGCTGTGCTGGGCAGGTTTTCTCCCTCCTGACATGCAGAGATGCATTTCAGATGGACTCAGGTCATTGCTTCAGCACCATGTGATCACACAAATATTGGTTTGTCTCCCCTGGCTATTCTGCATTCCACAAACTGTCAGCCACAGTGCCTGTGGATACAGCTGGCTGCAGCATCTCCAGAGCTGCATTGGAGAGGTTTTTCTTTTATTCCTCAACTAAATAAGCTGCTTTGTTAAAGCCAACCTGCTTAAATTAGGGTATTGATTTAAAGTTTTGCATGAAAAGTTTTCTGGGGATTTTTCTGGCCAGTTTCAGGGGAAAAAAGAGACTGAATAAAATGTCTGACCCTCTTGAGCAGGAAAATAGTGCTTTGACTGCATCCTGCTCCAAAAATATGTTTGAAAGCACAAGGAGAAAATGGTATGGAAATAGAAAAAGAATTGCCTACAAAAGATGTCACAAATTGAAATGGTCATTCTTCAGCCATCTCTGAAGCTGGAAGCTTCTGGAAGCTGTTATATGTGCACTACAGAATGACATGATGAATCATAAAGTACTTAGAATAAAAATATCAAAGAACTCAGATCAAATAAGTTGCAAGTGCCCTGAAATAAGATTAAATTAAATTCTTTTTTTGCCAATTACAGTTCAAGAGTAGAGCAGAGATTTTATGCAATTCTGTAATAATTCATTATTTTGCAGTAGATGGCTATCAAATAAATTTTTCTTCTCTAGACAAATTGACTTCAAGTAGATTGTTGCCAAAACACTTTTCTATTTCCTTTTATGTTCAGTTACAAAGAATCCCAAAAGATCTATTCATTAGGCTTAGTCAAATTGTTCAGTGTTGAAAAGGAACCAGGAAAGAATTCTATCAAATGTAAGATTAGCTAATAACCTGAACAGAAATTCAAGATGATGAGCCACTTGTATGTTTTCCAACATGTATGAGACCTATTATCTCATGTGCCACAGCATTTTCAGAGTGATGCTGGTTTGAGGTCAAACCTTGCACACCTAAAGATGTTTCTATACAACATATTTTAGATGAGAAGCATCTGTGAATTATCTACAGTGCAATTTGCTATGACTTGTCTGTTTGCATGAAGCAAGATTTGAAATCTAAGCAGTGATGTGTGGAGTAACTTTGTGCTGTCCCAGCTCTGTGCCTTTATTCTCAGCTAAATCTGGTTGTATTAGTGGGTTCAAACCAGTAACAAATTATAGAGGTATCTTTTGCATAACTTCTGGAGAAAAGCAATTGAGCTTTCAGTAGATTCAAGGGGTTAGATGTTCAGCACCATCCACAGCCCCAAGGGCCAAGCACTCTGCAGACCAAGGAAAGAACTACTAATTCAGGGATCCCATGGCAAAGCCCAATGTGGCTGCTATTTTTAACCATCACAGGTGAGCAGACTTTGAATAAGTTGAATTCATGCTTAGAAATCTGTTTCAATACTTGCTGCTCAGATGACTGAAATAAAAATATTGTCATCAGCAGCAGGTTACAATAAACTGCCTTTCATTAGAAGAGATGAAGAGGTTGCAAGTAAGTCAGCTCTTCCATTAAAATGTCAAATGGCAGCTGACATCATTCACCACGGAATTGAAAGCTGCTCATAAGGCAAGAACAGGAATTTAATTTCCACCTATTTCAATGTAAATTGATCTTTAAGGGCCATTACATAAAATAATCTTTGGAAATGTGGTTCTGAACATGTCCAGAAATGGCTATTGGAGTCTTTGCAAATGACATCTTTACTCAATGAAGGGAAGTTTACATAACCAGATGTGAGAGCTGCTCATGGCTCTGGTAAAATTAATGCACACCAGTGTAATTTTCAAGCCAAAAAGGTTTTTTAAAATTTTCTGTATTAAGCAGCAACAACTCAGTGAATGAGTTACTACTTTATTTTCTGTAAATAAGGAGACAAAGCTACATCCCAAGCACACACCTCCTGCTTAATCTATAGCAAAAGCAACTGTAGGTCTGACTGAAAACCAGCAACTCTTTCCTGAGGAACACTCTGAAGGGCATTTTGTCTCTTCTCTATCACTCTCTCATATTTTCACAGTTTTCAAACCTTCTTATTTTTAAATGAACTGCTTTAAGTTTTGCATATCAACAGTGTTTACACTGTGGAGCATCTTCCCTTGTTGTGACCACTTTAACTCAAGTTTGGCTGCATCCCAGACACAGAGTGAGCCTCTCTTCCTGCACAGATAGTTAGCAGTTGTCTGATTTCTCAACTGAGAAATCTCTTGGTCAGCACTGGGACTCATCAGACCATTTTCTCACACCAGACATAGGCAAGCATGCAAGCCTAGATGGCAGCAGAGAAATGCCTGTCATACACTGTTGTTCTGAAAACATTGCAGAAAGCCCTTGTTTACCTCCCTTAATTAACAAAGAAGAGCCCCTGGTAGCTCTGTCACACTGCTAGCAAATAGAAAGAGATAGGGGAAAATAAATCTGCACTGCATGTGCCTGGCATGGTGCATTTCACAGCCCAAGGGCAGTGGCAGTAATGAACTCTTCAGGTCTCAAGTAAGATCTAAACAAAACCCACTGCTGGTATTTTTCACTTCCAGCATATAGAAAAAGAGGACAGAAAAGACAACAATCTCTTAGACAACTCCAAATCACTTAGATCTGGCCAACAAGTTGAGTCCTTGGATCGGAGCCACTTAGCTCTGTGCCAGTACTCCGAGTCCTTGGCCCTGCTCTGGGGTGGGAGGGCACACTGGGCACCCTCTGTGCCAGGGGCAGTGCCCAGCTGAAGGCAGCAGTGCTCGTGGGGAGCAGAGTCCACACTGGGAGGGTCTGTCTGCAGCCCCTGCCTGAATGCAGCCCTGACACAGCCCAGCCTGGCCTGGCTCCAGCCCTGGCAGCTCTTCCAGCAGAGCTGTGGGCATGGCTGTGTGATTTAGGCAGCACTTGGTCCTTCTGCACTGGCCTGGTGTGTCCCACACAGCAAGAGTGGCAGGGCTGGGGAGGAGTCTGCAACAGCCACAGGTGAACCCACTCTTAGCCTTTGGAAGGGAAGGGAAGTTCAGGTTTTGGTAAGATATCTCTGAGAAGCCTAAATATTTTTCACTGAAAGTTTTGTCTCCTCTGACAACTCTGATTTCTTATCCTAAGTACTTGGAGCTGAATACTGTCTTAGGGATGTTGTCTATATCTACAGTCACTCAGATAACCAAGCCAAGTCAGTTGCTGTGGTGTTTGGAGTAGAAATCACTGTCATGATTAACTGAAACACTGAAATAAAGGTTTCACTGGTGCTGTTTTCGTTTGTTTGCTTCTTTTTTTAAAAAAAATTAGAAGAAAGAACAAAGCAGGGAAGCAAATACTAATTTACAAGATTTCAGACAGTACTGAAAAATTAGCAGAGAGTTACGAAAAACTGATAACTTGTACAGCTCCAGCACATCAACCTGTGCAAGTGAATACAGCAAAATGCAGAGAGCAAAGCAAATAACTGCACAGGAGCAGCACATCCAGCAGCAAGTGATCTGCAGTACATGGATTATGCTTAATGATAACAGGGGAAGATGGAAAGAAGGATGAGAGGGAGAATAACACGTTCACCTCTTAGCTCAATCTGAATTGCTAACACGGGGGGGGGAGTCAGTCTCAGCCTCATTCATCACCACTCCTGCCATGCTCATATCGTGTTTTAACTGCTATTACAGTAATTGAATGAATGAGGCTGTTTCCAAAACAGAACTGATGTGTTTGATGCGGGAAATTGAACAGCAACAACCTAACCAAGCAGACTGCTAAGCAGAACTATCTAGGGGGACTTGTGCAGCACAGCCCAGCCCAGCTCAGCCCAGCACAGCACAGCCCAGCTCAGCCCAGCCCAGCACAGCCCAGCTCAGCCCAGAACAGCCCACCATTTCAGCCCAGCTCAGCCCAGCACATTTCAGCACAGCTCAGCCCAGCCCAGCACATTTCAGCTCAGCTCAGCACAGCACATTTCAGCCCAGCTCAGCTCAGACCAGCACATTTCAGCCCAGCTCAGCACAGCTCAGCTCAGCCCAGCACATTTCAGCCCAGCTCAGCCCAGCACATTTCAGCACAGCTCAGCCCAGCCCAGCACATTTCAGCTCAGCTCAGCACAGCACATTTCAGCCCAGCTCAGCTCAGACCAGCACATTTCAGCCCAGCTCAGCACAGCTCAGCTCAGCCCAGCACATTTCAGCCCAGCTCAGCCCAGCACATTTCAGCACAGCTCAGCCCAGCCCAGCACATTTCAGCTCAGCTCAGCACAGCACATTTCAGCCCAGCTCAGCTCAGACCAGCACATTTCAGCCCAGCTCAGCACAGCTCAGCTCAGCCCAGCACATTTCAGCCCAGCTCAGCCCAGCACATTTCAGCAGAGCACAGCTCAGCTCAGCTCAGCACAGCTCAGCCCAGCACATTTCAGCCCAGCTCAGCCCAGCTCAGCCCAGCCCAGCCCAGCGTGGCAGCGGTGTGAGCCTCTGCTTCTGTGCACCACTACTTTGCCCAGCACAAAGTCTAAAGCACAGAGTGGCAGCAGTGTGAGCCTCTGCTTCTGTGCACCACTACTTTGCCCAGCACAAAGTCTAAAGCCAGAAGAAGTTGAAGGGTTTTTTTTTTTGTTTGTTTTGTTGATTTCGTGTTTTTGTTTTCGTTTGTTTGTTTTGTTAATTGAAAGTGCTGTAGGTGCAGCCACCAAAAATAATGGAAGCCTTTGAAGCCACTGTGCAGTATTATAGACACAAACTCAAGTCCAGGAAGCACTTAGAAGTTGCACTGACATCACTCTGTGCACTGGTTTTCATCTGTTTACTGATGCTGCCTAATTTGTTGATGTCCTTTCCACAGTGTGATTCTGAACAGAGGAAATCTCCAAGCACCTCGGGGGGAAAACTCCGAAGACCTTAGATTTCAAAAAGCTTTTTTTAAATCTCCCTCCCTCCCTCTCCCACCTTACCAAGTGCTTTTTATGAGTCTATTAGCTTCATTAAAGAGTCAAAAGAAAATCCATCAGCACTTTGTTTTCTCTCTAGTGATTCTGAGATATTTATGGACTTGGAAGATGCACATTTAGGACACCCCAGACAGTGAGAAGAACCTATAGACTTAAGACTCTATATTTTTAATTTCATGAGTTAGAAAGATTTCTCTATTGCTTGACATCTATTCATTGGTCCTGTTAAAACACAATAATTTGTACTCTTTTCCAAACCATCTCTAGTTTGGCAAAGTTTATAGTAGCTAATATGCCACTTTTTGGGAGGGAAATTTCTTTAGTGCTGAGGATTATTTTGTCTCAGACTCCTGCAAAGCTGTGCACAGGCCCAGTGAGTGCTCTCTGAGCAGCCTGTCAGACCCTGGCAATAAAACCTCCTGACTTCCAGAGATTACTTCTTTTCTAAAGGTGCCTGTGCCACCTTTGAAGGGCATCTGTGATTAAACCAGTGAACACTCCTCGCCTGTGTGAGTTATAGGGAGGAGACCAGAGCACGGGGGAGATTTACAGAGATTTCTCATTTCCCATGTGCCATTCACCAGGAGCAAGTAGGGCCCAAGAGAAAACACCCTTGGCCTTTGCCAGGCAAACATGGGATGGGCTTTGCCAGTGCTGAGCAGCTATTTCTACACAACCTCAGAGAGGACTGTGCTCAGCTCTTCACTCTGTTCAGCCAATACATCCTACTCAGGTGTGATCTGCTTGACAAAGGGGGAAAACAAAATAATGCAGGTTTGCCCCAGTGTTCACCAGGGAAGTTGTTAGTCTGTGTCTTGGAGGGCTGAGGACACCTCCTCTTTTACAGATGAGTTTGACAACTCAGATTTTTGCTTGTTGGTTCAGTTGTTCCCAGTTTCCATATGAAGTGCAGGGCACACAGGGTTTGGGCTGAGGACAGCACCAACATGTTTTCCTCCTTTGCACTCACCTAACTGCAGCCTGTGACATTTGCAGGACTTGAGTAAATAATCTGGTATCCTTCACCACTTTCTCTGTCAGGAGGACTCAGCTACACCGAAGCATAAATGTATAATCTTCCATTCACATTAAGTCTGTCATTGAAGCAAATCCTAATGGCTGAGAGATCTTACTAGGAGCACAGATTTCTTGACATTCATGCCCTGTATGAGCAGCCTCACTTCCATGGATATGCAGACACTGATTAGGCTGCATTAACAGCACCAAGAAGGATTTTGCAGGAGAGAGGAAACAGTTAAGTGACAGGAATCATCTTGGCAGCAGATCATACTGCTATTGCCTGGAGTGGATTCCATGGGGTTAATCCATGGTAAGATTATTCATTTTAAGAGTATTTTGAGGACTTGAACTATAGCAAAAGATCTTAATCACTTATTTGTCACTGAAAGATGAATTCCCTGCTCACACCAGAGGAGAATAATGCAGCTGAGCCAACCAGCATGGGCAGAGCAGTCACTGCTGCTTCCTTCAGCCCTGCACAAGATGATGGTCAACCACTGACCTCTGCAAAACCTGTTTATCTTACCATTTCTGCCAGAAATTGCTACTTGAAGGAGTGCATCAACACAAATCCTCAAAGCACATTAGCCTTGTGTCTATTTAAAAACTGAAACAGGAATAAACCTGTAGTGTCATGCACCAGTGACAAGGGCCAAGGTCATTTAAGAGTGAGCTGCTCTGAACATACACAGAATTCTAATCTCAATTAACACCTAAAGTGCATCTCTTAATGATTAAAGTGCCAAAGTTTTAATGAAATCACTAGTATCGCAAGGAGGATAAAATAATATCATTAAGCTCTTTGCTGTGACAAGTTCCTACAAATTTACCAGGAGAGTTTTTTAATCTTCTACCTGCAGCAGTAATCAGAGAAATTTCAATTTTTAAGATGAGCTTTCACCTCACTGAAAATGAATTTCAAAGCAGCTCTGCAAGTTCCACTGTTTTCCCTTGGTCCCTAAGTAGAGAGCAATTATTGATTGAACTAATTTCTTAGGAAGATAGGTCAAGTTTCAGGTTAAACTGCATCTTGTAAAAAGGTAGTCCCATGCAAAAGAAGAGACTGAGAGGGATTAGCAATTCACAATTCACTCTCTAACAGGCACATTTACTGTGTCAGCACTTGCTCACAGGGAGTCTGTGTAGTTTGTTGATCCAGAAAATATAAATAATACCCCAGTACCAGCACCTCCTTCTCCTGGAAGCATGTCCTCCTCAGGAGACCTTCCAAAGTCTGATGTTCTAAGCTTTTACTGTCTCATATAAGCTGCAAGTGAGCAAAGTGCTTGCCAGGGCCAGGAAAGGAGCTGTGTGCCACTCACTGCTGCTGCTGCTACTTGAGTTCTAAAGGCAGTTGCAGGAGCTAGGAAGAATCTCATGAGCAGTAGCATTATTGATACAGTTGGCAGCTGATATAATAATCCATGTGATATTCAAAGTTACAGTAAAGAGTGTAAAAACTTTAGTAGGGTTGTCCCTGGGCTGAAATGTGGAGGCTAAACACTAAGGCTGGGAAAAGGTTCCTTTTTTAGGTATGTGAGTGAGATCCACAGGCAAAGAACTCTTTAAAAACAGCTTTGTACTTTTTGTAAACTTTTTTTTTTTTCTTCAGAGTACACTGTACCTATTCCCTAGGGCTAAGAGCACACCCAACCAAGAGCATTTGTTTGTACTGCTGAGGGGACAAATTCCAGTGGACAGGAATCATCATGGCTTTGAGAAACTGGTTCTGCTCAAGCTTTCTCAGAGCTCTGAAAAACTGCATCTCTTGGTTTTTGGTTCTGATCCTCCAAACAGTCTGGGCTGAAAAACAAGGATTTTGGAAGACACTTTTCTTCCTGGAAGCACTGTATTCTTTAAGGGTTTTTTCTCAGTTCACTGCAATCCAGCAATATTAAAAGATCTTCTTTGCTTATCTTTCTTCTGGTGGCTCCTCTCAGAAGGATATAAAAAAAACTGTCTGAAGAAGACAAGTTGCCTCACCCACTGTCATTATCCTTCCAGAAGCCAAGATGATACCAGCATCAAGGCAAAGCACTTGAAATTCAGGTGGCTGTGTGGAAGCAGCAAGTCAACAGCTGTGGACAAGCAGAGACTCCCCAAGGGACACAGAGGGACCTGAGAGAGGAATGTCTTGAATGCAACAGGGTTCCCTCTGAGGAGGAATCTAAGTTATTCATCTATCTGAAGTCAGATTTCTTGTACTTGCTAATTTGCAGTGTAGGGGAGTTAGAGACAAATATTATCAAAATATCAAACTATCTACTGAAAGAGGATGTTGAGTCAGGCTCCATCCCATGTTTGGAACTATTAAATTATGGAGCAGCACTGATGTTATCTGCTGACATTTCATTCAGCAGAGAAACTTACTTGAGTAAAGAAGAAATGCAGCAAAAGAAATGGAGGTCAGGGCAGCTAGAGACCTGCAGCTGTGCCAAGTGTGGGTGCAGTGTGGGGTATCAGCTCCCTGGGGGTCAGGGCTGGAGGGCACTGGTATCAACAGAGAGAGCTCTGAATTGAAACCAAGTCCATCTGACAGGGACAGTAACACCTGGAAAAACCAGCAAGGTGGAACTGGGAGGTGCTGCCATCCACACAAACTCCTCCAGCCACCTGCAGAGGGAACCTGGCAGCCTATTAATCCACTGCAGAGCCAGAGCCAACCCACACAGAGCTGCTTTTTATAACCAGCTCTAATCCAGGTCGCCCACTTCCTCCTAACAACTTCAGCTTTCTGTTTCTCTCTTTTTTTTCCCCCCATTTTCCTGCTCCAGACTGAAATGTGCTGTATTGCCACGGATTCTGCAGGAATCAAAGCTGAGGCTGTTTCTGTCATGTGCACAGAAGAGCTCCACAAAGGGAGATGAGGGAGCAAAACTGATATGACAACAAAGACTAACATCAGCTCTAGAGAGCCAGAGGGAAGTGATGGGGGGTAGACACTTTTAAAGGTTCTCTGCGGGTAGGAGTTAGACTTGCTGCATGTTTGGGCTCCTGAGAGTTGGTACTACAAACATTTTGAATTACAGCCAGTTTAAATGTCACAGGATCCTCTCAGCCTGAAGCCAGGAATTTAGGAGACATGCAGGATGAACTTCCAGGAACATCCCCATTGCTTAGCTGTCGGAAATTAAAAAACTTTGACAATTAAGGCTGATTTTGGAGCTGTTGTTTCACAGAGAGGGTGACACAGCTGGGAAGGGAGGTCAGACTACACCACACAGGAGGAATCCCAAACATACATTAGTGGATACACACTGAGGTTTAAAGGATCTCAAAGTCTCTGCAATGCACTGGTCTGAAAAAGCAGCAACCACCCTAAGACACATAACTTGTCCAAAGTAGTATTGTTTCTATTCATTGCTGAAAGGGTTGAGAGTTACAGAGCATTTCCTGACACAAGAAGAGAATCTGAGCTTGATTTAAAGATTTCTGCAAAATCTATCAGTTACAGTCTTGGACCATGTCAAAAATTTCCCAGAAATAATTGTGTTCTACAGTGCAACTCACTAGCCAAAACCCCAGGTTTGGTTTATAAAGAATGGAGAAATAAATCTCCCAAGTTTCACAGCATCAGAGCACCCTCTGGATACCTGCTCAATTTGAGTGACTGGCACTCTGTGAAATACACTTTGGGATCTCAGCCCCACAGCTTTCCCTGGGACCTACTCACACAGAAAGTTAAAACCCAGGCTTGACTTTCATCATTGCAGAATTCACAGCATGTTTGATGTTCATGGATTTCAGGGCTGCACTTGCCTTCTAGGATACAGAGCTTTTCCTGAGCTTACACCTGAACTGTATGAACAAACAATAGGATTTTACTTGCACTTATTAAAATCAGATCTGCAAAGGACTTTTCTGAACTGGGACCACTTTTTTAGGTGCTGATAAGGCAAACAGCACATGTTAGAACTCGTGCTGCTTTAGGCCCTACAGAGTTTGGAACTTACTGCTGAGATGTTGAAGGACTCCAAGAGATTGAGATGCATCAGAAGAAAGACAATATTGGTGCACCATTTCTGAGCTTTCATACATAAAAATAAAAGGAAGGGCAAACACCTGAAGCCCCTCAGACATTTCCAACCACTCTCTGAACTCCTTCAGTCCAGAAGAGGGATTGACAGCAAACAGCTTGTTCTGACCTCTGTGTGTGTTGCACAGTAGCTCTACAAAGAGTCTGTGTCATTGCAAGAGAGGACAGGACTTTGCCACTGCTCTGCAGACTATTGGCTGTGTAGTCACACAGAACAGATTCCCCAGCACCTCTCACCTTGCACAGAGTTGCCCTTAATGCAAAGTGCTGGTTTAAGCAGTTGGTGTTCCTGTGCTCTCAATAGGAATTGCTTCACAGCCTACATTTGCACTGCAAACCTGGTTATTGTAGCTATTATGGCTTGAGCAAGGAGTCAGAGTCATAGCTGCCTCCTAAGAAGAGAAATACTCACAATGAAGGGTTGGTGCTGCTTTATAATCTAATTAGAGTTAATTTTTTTAAAACAGTTATTTACTGCTAATACCATTATTGCCCTTAAATCAGCATTTCTTATAGTATCACATACCACAGTTCTCAAATGGAAAGTTGAATGTAGAAACAGCAGCCTAACAAAACCAAGATCCTAAATAGACCAGGAATTGTGCACACACTGATGGCAAAGACATCCAGGCCACAGCAATGCCTACAGTGATACAAGACTTGCATTTACAGAAGTATAATTTCCTTTGATGACTCTGACAGAATTATTTCCTAGGTTGCAAGTGATAAAAGCACATTTGAGACCTCAGAAATGTTCATGCTCTTTGCCATATGGGAACAGATGAGCTGATGGGAAACTTGCACGATTTCTATTCCTAGCTGTAGTGCTATTGTGTTATTAAAGAATTGTTTGTGATTTTCTCTGTGCATCAGCCAACGTTACTTTTAAAACAAAGAACATGAAGAGCCTTACTTAGGGATGAAACTTTTTGTTTCAAGCATTCCAATATTTATGCAACGAAGCCAAAAGGTAAATGCTGACTAGTGTTTCATGGTTTTCTCCATTTCATACAAGGTATAAAACTCACTGAGGAAACTGAAACCTTGTTCCTATTAACATCCCTGACCCCTCTGTGGTGCCCATCTCGCAATAAACCTGCTCCTGACCCTGAGATGAGCAGTACCCAGGCTCTGTGTAGAATTCTACAAGCCAATTTTCCACTTACAATACTCTGTCACTAATTTAATTCTTATCTGAGCTCACGCAGTAGGATTATAGGGATTATAGCTGTGAGAAAAATGTAGTTTGGAACCTGTGGAAAGGGAGAGCAATGGCAGGAGTCGCAGCACTCCAGAGAATTAAGATAAGGATTGGTGTTTACCTCAAGGGAAATGCTGGCAAAATTGCATTTTCTTTATTCAAATCATTTCTCCCATACTGATTTGGTGCAAATTCAAGTGTTTCTCACCATCAGAAGTAAAAGCAGAGCTGCTGGGAGGTTACCTTGCTGCAGCTCTTGCCTCACTGTCAGTGTGGATAGGAGGGGATAAAAGATAGAGGTTCCCCTCCTTTCCCAAGCCAGGCAGAGGCTTGACCACCTCTGCACATCCTGCTCACAACCACACTGCACTGTATTTATGGCAAGGGGCAAGAAAGGCTTTGCTCCCTGTTTACCCAGTTTGATTTTAAACCTTCCAATAAATCCATAGGCAGCTTTGCATTCTTCTGGCTCACACATGCACTCACAGCCTGTGCCAGCATCACAGCACAGAGCAGTGTGTGCCCCAGGCTCTCCTAGGAAAGGGGTAGTATATTCAAGAGTGGGTTTGGCAACTCTTCACTTCCCCTGAACATAATTTTTACTACACTTTAGTACCTTGTCCTCATTAGCCTTTCCCAGCACTCCCAGCCCTGCCTGAGCTGCCTGGGTATTCCACTGCTGAATTTCCAAAGTATTGCTGGATTTTCAGACTCCTCACCACAAGCCCCCCCAGTAATTTGCACACCAAGGCTGAACTCAGGCTCGTTTTCCACATCTCTAGTTGGCTTCTAACCATGTCCCTGAGCACACCAAGGCTGAACTCAGGCTCATTTTCCACACCTCTAGTTGGCTTCTAACCATGTCCCTGCCACCCCCTCTGTCTCTGACCTCAAACAAGCCCTGCAAGCTCTGCTCTCCTTCTTCCCATGCTGTCCTGGCTGAGGCTCACACCAATTCCTTGCAGCTCTCTCCCAGCACAGCACCCCAGTCTGCTGCCTGGTAGCTCCTCATGTCAGCTGCTAATTATGACTCCATGGAAAAAAATCACTCTTTATGTTCCACATCGTTAATGGCTGACTAATGGTCCATAAAATTTGTTAGAAATATTTTAAAGCCATTGTTTGTCCACACTATCATGATGCTAGAAAGAAGGAGGTGAGAACACATGATGTGCATGAAGGACAACACGATATAAAGTGACATAGAATTTATGATGGCAATGGGAGAAACAGGGAGAGGTGACATCTTCCTGGACTAGCAGCTGAAGCTGGAAAAAGGAACAACCATTCTGAGCACACAGGGCCTCGACATGTATTGAGTTTAACTTGATGAGGTTAATCTGCCAAATCCCCTGAAAGGAAAGGTTGGGAAGAGGGAGGATGGGAAAACTGGGTAAAGACATAACTGCAACTGTGTCCCTGTGCTGTTTCTGTACGTGGACTATTTTTGTGGAGCTCCATGAGAGATTTCTGAATGTAAATGTATCCTCCAACTGGATCTATTAAAAGAATTTTATTTTGAGTTCTAGCTCTTAGTAAAATGGTCAGAGTGTTGCCTTTCCAGGCAGACATTCAGCCTTCAGACAGGCAAAGTCTCCAGAAATGCTGATTCTTCCCAAGGCTCCCAGAATAGCTGTGGGATTCACCACTGCACCCCAAGGAGGACCTGAACCAGCCTCCAGTTGCCAGTGCAACCAGCCAGAGGGTTTTATGACACATCTAGGGCACTTAGTACATAGCAAGTGCTAAATGCTGTGATCCCCAAATCCCTGGAACACTTATAGAGCAGCAAATCATGATAGTTTTCAGACAAGTGTATATAATCAATCTGCTGTGTGGGTCTGCTCCAAAACCAGGAGGGGTCAACAGAAGGTGCCCTTTTGGCCACAACTCAATTCAATTACATCTCTCTCCCAAGTCAAATCAGGAAAGCAAAAAAAACCACCACTTACTTTGCTTTATAAAGCTGCTTTTTTCCTCCTGAGAATTAGAAGTTTGAAAATCTCTCATCTCAAGGGTAGGACTAGGTTCAGGACAGATATGTATGTGCTGTTGTGCCTGGCCAGGACTTAAGACATTGCAAATACCTTTTACCTACACACATGGAAATAAATCAGCATCGTACACATCTTCCATCTGCAAATGCATGTTAGTGAATTGGAAAGAGGCACGAAAATGGAAATCACAAATATATTTAACCTTTACCCTTCTGTTGATGTGCACTTGAACCAGTTTGATTTTCCTACAAAAACCTGTGACTGCAGTGAGACCTATGGATGCAGATTCAGAGGGTTATTTCCTCTTTTTGAATTCTACCACCTTGACTATACCTAGGGCTGATAATCCAGCTGCCCACATTTCCCTCTGAAGCACTGGGCCAGGGAAGAAGTCTCCTGGCCTGAGCTCTCGAGAGGTTCACAAGAAGGAGGGGGATGGCAACCAAAATGGAACCAGTAAGTGAAAAAAAACTTTCCTGCTTTATGCTTCCTAACATGACCATTCAGCATTTTCTTCTTTCAGCTGCTTCCCAAGCCCATAATAAATGAAGTTTTAGTGGACTGAAAGCCTTTTCTTTTGAGATGTTCTTCTCTCTTCTGCGCTGTGTTGTCTGGGCTTTTGGCTAAGGTACAATTTAGGTAAAACAGATAAAATATTCATCTTTTAGAGATGCATTTCTTTCCCTTCTGACCTTTCTCATTCCCTAGAGCTGTCTGTGCTTGCCATTAAATGTGCACATCTCTATTCTAGTGATTTAGGACCATCAGTTCTCATAGCTGAGCAGAACATTCTTAGCTGTAAATAATTTTAGCCAACATCATGCAAAAACATATACACTGTTTCTTCAGACTACTTAAATCATCTCAGCTCCCAATCTGCCTTCCTTTTACAACAGAGCCATAGAAAGTGCTGCTGCAGCAACAGAGAATCCAGCACTCCTGGACCTGAAAGTAGAGCCTAGTGCCAAAACCAAGAGACAACTCTTCTTCCTTGCAAACAACAACAAGCACAAACTTCTCTGAGTGGCCCAGCCAGTGGTGAAGGTCAAAGTCCTGCCATGAGAGAAGGAGCAGGATTTCTAGTGGATTTAATAAATCCCGTGGAATGCTCCTGGTTATTGTGCTTGATGCAGAGATGTGCCCACACACATGTTCTGTGCCAGGATTCCTGTCCCACAGTTGGTTTTCACAATCAGCAAGGGTCAGACTCTAACCAAACAGCACATCAGACCCTCACCCTGGGGAGTGCTCTTGCTTGTTACCCCAGGGCAAAAGGCTGGGAAACAGATTTCCCCAGTTTCCACAGGCTGTGCTGGACATCACTATGCCTAAGCAGCACAAAGATCACCTCCACACTTTGAGACTTTCTGGATGCTCTGGCAGACACCCCAATGCTGAGACTGACAACCTCCCCATCACCTGAAGACTCACTCTGCAGCATGTGATTTATGACTTATCTGTATCCCCAGACAGGAAGCACAGTACAGCAAACTACAAGATAAGCTTCTCCAGCCCAAACACTTCTCTGCTTCAATCACCGTCTGGATTTATCATCTGCAGTTAGAGGATGGATAACTTGGTGACCTTTTCAATCTTCTCTCCCTAGCTAAGGTTGCCAATCACAACACATGCACTAGCCAGAGCTCTTAAGTCATACAAATCCAAAAAAATCAATTTCCAATTATAAATCTGAAATTCAATTGTGCCTCAATTCCAAGCAGAAAGGGCTTTTCACAGCCAGTTTAACAGAAATGCACTTCTGAGAACATGACCCAAAGAATACAGATTCCCTGGGAAGTCACATTCCATGCCACAGAGGGAGATCAGCTGCTCAGTGCCTCTGGATCTCACAGAGCACCAAGACACTTCCCATCCCATGTCCTGTCCAGTAAGTTGATCATGAATGTCCAGCAGAAAAACATGCTGACAGCATTTCAAGAAAGCTTCTCCATGAAATTAACCTTTCTGTTCATCTAGGCTCTCTCATGATGCTCAGTGCTTTAAGAGTGACTTTGTAACAATGAACACTGCATTTATTACAGAGGTTCATGTCAAGTGGGAGGTGAATAAGGGAAAGCTGAATGTGTTGTTTATTGTCTAATATGATGCTGCCTAGAAATTCATGTAATTTAACATTCAGGATATCAAAGAAGAGAAACACTGGCAATAAAGTATTTGAGACTTCTGTGGGCAAAAAGTAAAAAAAACCAGTAAACACAGAGAAAATCCCATTTGAGTGAGATGTAAACCTGTGACTTATCTTCAGTCAATACACTTCAATCAGTGCTGCAGCTGCTGAGAGCCACCAGCAGGATTGGTGTCCACACAAAGCACACTGACTTATTGAAAAGGAGAATTGTTATACATCATCTCATGTTTCTAAAGCTACTTGCTAAGTTTTTCTACCTCCACTGTCCATCCTTTTACTGACTCAACAAGTTACTGGTTGTGAAAGCAGTTTAGCTCTAGAGAGAAGACACTTGGAGAGCCAGAACACAGCACAGCTACAAAACAACCCTTCCTGGCCTACAAACACAGCTCTCTTTGCTGTTTAAGTCCCATTATCATAGAAATTATCTTTTGGCTGGCCTGGCCAAGGCTGTAAGCCATGCACCAAACTGCAGACTGTGAGCACAGAAGCGCTGTGAGCTCAGGGCCGATGCAGCAGCGCGCGACGCCGATACATCGACGGAGCGCGGGGCCTGTCCGTTCGCATCACGCCCTGCGCCGCTGGAGCAGCCAGGAAAAAGCAGTAATGGGGGAAGCTGTCAGCCCAGATTACTGCCAGGACCTTCAGCCTGACACGATCCCAGCTGACATTGCCACGGGCAACCTGCCTCCACTTCTAGTCAGCTGCGCCATTAAACTGCTGCTGATAATTTCGGAGTAAAAAGTTTAAATGATTGAGCATTCCACTTGGAAAGAGAAGGCTTTTTGGTACTTTGTTAATAATGCAAGGATTCAGACACTTTGTTGTCTTAAGAGATATGCTTGTTTGAAGAGCATGGGGAGGGAGCTGTCCACGCATCCTTTTTAAACTGACACGGCTGTCTTGGAGAGATGGAGACCCAGTGCTCAGCCCCAACGAGGTACAACTATGGTTCCTCACAGAGAAAGATGGATGTGATGCTAAGGAGATCCACTTCACAAACTGCTGGGCTTTACTAACTGCAGACTGCTGTGCAATTACACCCCGAAACATTAGGAGGTGTTTTCAGTGGAGTAATTCAAATTACCTCAAGAACATCGAGTCAACAATGCAAAACGACTGTTTGCAAAGTCCAACGAGGTACAACTATGGTTCCTCACAGAGAAAGATGGATGTGATGCTAAGGAGATCCACTTCACAAACTGCTGGGCTTTACTAACTGCAGACTGCTGTGCAATTACACCCCGAAACATTAGGAGGTGTTTTCAGTGGAGTAATTCAAATTACCTCAAGAACATCGAGTCAACAATGCAAAACGACTGTTTGCAAAGTTGGCAAAACAGACATTAGGAGGTGTTTTCAGTGAAGTAATTCAAATTACCTCAAGAACATCAAGTCGACAATGCAAAACGACTGTTTGCAAAGTTGGCAAAACACTCTTGAACTTGCCTAAAATGGAATAAAAAGTGGTTGAACTTTGGATAGTTTTTGACAATCAAAAAGCACATTCTTATTTCTGAAATAATAGGGAATCATAGAATCAACCAGGTTGGAAGAGACCGACAAGATCATCAAGTCCAACCCTACTGTGGTCACTAGACCATGGCACTAAGTGCCACATCCAGTCTCATCCTGAAAACCTCCAGGGACAGTGAAAACATCTTAATTTTCCAGAAGTTACTCAGGGGTAGTTTCCTGACTGCTGCTCTTGCAGTACAGCACAATATGTTTGATTACAAACCCAACTGCATCTGCTTGACTGTAGTTCATAAAAAACTTAGAGAGAAAATCAATTATTTTTCCTGTGCTGTAGTCACGGATGATATACCTAGGGGAAAATACAGCTCTTTATAATGCAAAAGCATAAAACATGGCATATATAATTGCCATGAATACAAACAGACAGGAAAATGACTTTATCTGGCAAATACTACATTTAGCTTAAGTAGAAAATGTGCAGCTCAGTTTGAAGCCTCATTAATAACCTTATCAAATTCTGATGGTCATAGTTTAAAGGTAACTTTTACAGCATTTCAAAAATTTCTCCTACATCACCCTTTTACTAGCTTGTAATAACCCTCAATATGCTTTTGGCTTTCCACAAAATATCCTAACAACTAGAGGAGGAAAGGGCAATTTGGGGAATTAGAAGATATTCCTCTATGACTAACACAGAAGATTTTTTTTTCAGTTTCCCTTTGCTTCTGGGTTTTGGGGTTGTTTTTTTTTTTTTGGAAAAAATGTATTTAAAGCTAAGAAAGAATTCACCAGGAAAAGGACCTGAACGACAGCCTCGCTGTAGCAATAATGGAGCAATAACTGCACACAACCACCACAGCAAATGCACATTCCAACTCTTAGAACAATAACGAGCAGGTTTTTAAAGAGCTGCTTTTATGCCTATTCAGTCTAATTATATGCTTCTCTCCTTATCCTCCTCATATTCAGTAAACCAGCAAATTTCTTCCTGTTTTTCACATTAGGCACTGAAAGTGTTCATATATAGCCCAAATCACTAAATCTTAGAGCAAATATTCACTCATCAGTTAATTTAAAAGGATCAGGTTTCTTTTTCTCTCTCCCCAGATCATTAAGACTTTGAAACCTCTAAGGTGACAGTGGCCAATATTGAAGAGCTCTGTGTATGTATGTGCACTAGAGATGTGATGTGTATTCTCTACGTTCGGAGAAGCCTCTGTAGATGATGTAAAGAAATGTAGAGAGCTTATTCTTACTGAAAATCATTACATTTCAGAGGTAAATTACATATTTTCATTGTAGTCATAGACCCTGGTGGCTTAGTCAAGATGGAGGTGTTATGGTATACTCAATCATGAGAAAGATTTCCTACGTACAGACTCAAGCTCTGCCAGGGGAGGGTTAGGTTGGAGATTAGGAAGAGATTTTTTATGGAGAGAGTGCTCAGGCATTGGAATGTGCTGCCCAGGGAGGTGGTGGATTCACCATCCCTGGAGGTTTTCAAGCTGAGACTGGATGTGGCACTTAGTGCCATGGGCTAGTGACCACATTAGGGTTGGACTTGATGATCTTGGAGGTCTCTTCCAACCTGGTTGATTCCATGATTGTGTGTGTGATGATTCTCAATGGTTGGTGAGAGAAAGGAAAGATGGGAAGTGAGAGCCTGTGTGGTGTCAGCTGGGGATGAGCTGAGAGTCAGCAGCAGAAGCTGCAGCACATCCTCACCCAATACCTGGGAAAACACTACAGTTCAGCCTCTGCTGCCTACAGCTTTGTGCCTTTCTCATCTGCAGTGTATGGATTCTAGAAAAAGATGAATTACAACAGTGTGGAGCCTGTAATTGCTTTCATTAGCTCTGTTAGTTTACTTCCAGCACCAGATACACAATTTTAAAGTACAGATCATTCTAAGAGTGAGTTTATTCACCAGCAGTGAACGGAAAAGCTTTGTTTTCCACTTCATGGAAAGCTGCTACAGACCTACAGCAAATGTAAATATCTATTTTTGTTATCTTTGCTGGCATATGACTTGACATATGCATTTGATAAAATGTTGTCTTCTTCCCCAGCTTCTAGAAGCCGTGTCCATCCCATCTGCTCCACTCCCAAATACTTAAATTGGCTTTGTCTTCAGCGTCAACAACTCAAAATAAATAACACATATCCTTTGTCTGTCGAGATGGCTGTCAGCCATTTACTACTCTTCACTCCATCTGTCTCCTCCCAGCTGTTCAATCCCAGCACTTCTTTCCAACCTTGGCATTCATCAATAGCACTTACAGCATGAAGCATTAACATGGAGCCCTTTCCTACGGTGTACTAAGTTTGGGGGAGAGAAGTATTGCCCATGGTTGGCAAGGGTCAAGTTAGGGTTGTACAGGACATGGATATGCCCATGGAACTGGACAGGCTGTGTCCAAGACCGGTGACATGTTTGATCCATGGCAGATGAGTATCACATTTGAAAAGCTGTGGCAAACCATGCTCGGTAAAAGGCAGAGAGAACTACAGGCATAGCAGTCTAACCTCACTTCCTTGACACAATTGTGGAGCAGGTGACAGAAGCCACTGCCATATGTAAGAAGGACAAGACAATGAGGATAGCTCTGCAGGAAAAGCCCTGGGGTAGGGTGCTGGTAAACAAGCTAAGCAGGAGCCAGAAGAGCCATCTCTTCCAGTTTTCTTATTTTTCCACAGCCAACAACTTTTTACATCACAACAATAGGTTCATCCTTAAGTTTTAAGATCTTTTAAGAAAAGAAGTACATGAAAAGGAGCAGATGGTTTGAGTCAGGTTATAAATAAGTGCCTTCTCTAAATGCAAGGAGTCCATTTGGGGTAATGAAAAGAGCTCAGAACAGTCACATAAAGAGGAAGTTTATCGTTCTAATAAGGTGTCATCTAGAGCAAAGAAAAATAATCCAAACATCTGTTTGATTTTAAACACAAGTCTTTTGGGAATAACACAATTAAATGCCACTGAAATTATATGTATTTTCAGCTTTCAATGGGAAAATAGAATTCCAAGAGCACATAAAAAGAAGTGAAGCAGTTTAAAGATTTTTCCAGACACTTGTGTGTAGGTGAGGGATGGTGGGACAGATAGTTTCTACTTCAATGTTTCTCCATCTGTGATCCACAAAACATCAGAAAAGGTTATATAACAGCATTATAAAAACAAATAAAACCAGGCATATTCCCCTCCACATGCAAACATGCTATGGAACTAAATAGGAAAATGAACATACTGCTTAGGTATATAGGGTTGTGCTTCAGCTGGTTGTAAATTAAAAGGATTATAGCAAAGTTGTTCGAGTTAGTTCATTCTCTTTCTTTTTTTTTCCACCAGAGGTTTTTGTGCACTTGTTAAGACAAATATAAACCATCAAACGAAGCAGGTTCAATTCAAATATTGTTTAAAAAACAGTTTCAATGTTTTTAGTGCTTTGTCCTCTGCTCAGAAAGATAAGAAATACATGTGTACCCTAAACATCTTCCTGAAGGGGAATGGGAATGCAGATGTGATCTAATTCTGAGACTTTATGGAAGAGAAATTTCAGCTTGAAAAACTGAAATCTGACCATAACTATATTCAGTGAAGGCTCAAGTGATGCTTGAAAAGGCAGGAGAAATGTGAAACTCCTGAGAGCACTCAGACCAAACAAGGCCAAAAAGATCATGTGCCCAGGAGACACTGGTCAGTAAGTGGCAGAACACACTGATGTGGAGACTATCAGAACAACACTGCTCTGCAGGAGTGAGAGCAAACTGGAAGGATCAAACCATCATCAGCTTTGCAATGAAAAACTCACATTTTCTTTGCTCGTTACAAAGTTCTGAGATTTTGACAAGAAGACTTGAAAGGAACTAAAAAAAATAAAATTCAAGTCAGTGATTAAAGTGACCTACTTGATATCGTTTACTCAAGGCCAAATTTTGCATGCATTATGCTTCTTAGTTAAATGATACATTTGCATGTCTCTATTTTTGATAGTTCTCCTTCCAAAAGAGTTGAAGAAAATTAATAACTCCAGACAAACTCCCTTCAAGCATTACAAGCTTCAGGGCTAGGAAATGATTGAGAGCAAGAAATTTCTCCTTCTGACAGGAGGCTCCTAGAAGGATACTATCACCCTTAGCTTTGAAAGTGATAATATTTCAGAGCGAGTAAGGAGGAGCTTGGGTTTTCTTGCTTCATTGGTGATGTTAAAATAATAAAATTCCAGTCTCAGTACTGAAAATTCTCAAGATTTTTGGCAAAATGGGATAAGCCAAAATTTCGTGTTAACTTTCTTTACAAGTTTAACATTTTGTGCTTGCATTGATCTCAAGCCAAAATTTCCTGTTAACTTTCTTTACAGGTTTAACATTTTGTGCTTGCATTGATCTCGTTAATATCTTCCCATTTTCCCTTCTGAAGACCAGGGTTAGTACATGTAAAAAAATACCATCTTTAACCTAAATACTTGGCCTTGCCAATGAATTGCTTTAGAAATCTGCAGATGTTGTTCAAATTCTAGTTTTTTGAAAGGTCCTAGAGAAAGTCAAGCCAGATTAAAACCATTTTTATCCTGTTGCCTACAACTATTTCCTTTGTGAAGTTAGCACTGGATGTTGTGGAGCTCATTATTTGAGATGCCCTTGCCTGGTCTGCACAAGTTCCAGCTGCTGTTCCAGAAATTCATGTGTATTCAACAGCCTGAGTGGATATTTCTAAAGCCTCTGGAGATGTTCTGTGAGGGCAAATAAATCCAGACCTTAATATCTGGGAGTGTGGACAGGAGTAACTCCATTTCATAAGACTATAATTGTTAATGTTTGGGCTATTCTAGATAACCAGATAAATAGTTTATTATTTGGCTATTATCAATAACCAATCTTCATCTTTTCAGGGAAAATCCCTGAGGTTTGGACATCACTGCTTATATAATCTCTTTAAATATTTAGTCAGAAATAAATAGGTTTTACATATCCCTACAGTGTCAATCTAAATATAAATTTGATTGACACAGATACTTCAGCAAATTATACTGAGTTGGGCAGAAAACTCCAATTACTCAGTTTTATTTGCTAATCACACCCTATATTTATTGAAGTGGCTACAAAGTTTGTGTCACTTGATCTCTTGCCTTTATAAAAACTTCCTTTGAAGCACTGCCTTCAGTTATTTTTACTGCCTATCACCAAGCTGGCCACTTTGTTCAGGGAAGAATGACAAGTGTAATTAGTGGTGATTTTCTCTAAGGGCAAAGCAATGACCCTGGGAGCACTAAAAGCCTTGAGCCTTCCCCCACTGGAGGCATTTTGGGGCTCTGCAAGGTAGAGCTCCAGCATTTGGCCATCCTTGGGCTCTTTGAGCAGAGCTGGGGGAAGGCTCAGGTCTTCCCCCCCCAGAGAGCTGGAATTTCCTGAGCTGGAAGGGACCCCCAAGGATCACCAGTCCAACTCCTGTCCCTGCACAGACACCCCAACAATCCACCCTGGGCCTGAGAGCATTGGCCAAACACTCCCTGAGCTCTGCCAGGCTTGGGGCTGTGCCACTGCCCTGGGGAGCTGTTCAGAATCAGCTGATTCAGGAATCACCTAGCAGGGTGTAAAGCAGCTTTTCTCTCCAGAAATCCTTTCATTCCATCTATCTAAGACAAATAAATATCCCCACCAGTTTCATATCACCACCTGTACATACTCTAGAGCTCAGGGAAAAAGCTAAAGTTTGACAGTACAGGATATTTCACTTTCAGTTATGAGCTAGGTATGCATTAAAATGTTTTATTGTCTCTCACCATTTAGGGTTGAAAAAAAAAATTCCATCAACATATCAATAGATAATGAACACAACTGATTTGTTTCCTTCAGAGTAAAATAACCTCTGAGCCAAGGTTGGTCTCCTTGATTTCCTGATTTTAAGGCACTTTACACACCTGGACTTTGTCATGATGGATATAAACAGTAAATGGAAGAGTTCATTGTTCTGAGATCTACAGAAGCCAATGGCAAAACAGATAACTAGGAAACACTTCATCAGGAAGATCACAATAGGGATATAATTATCCAAACTAGCAGTCACACATATCTCCTTACTCTAGATATTTGCACAAATTTTGTTGAAATATTTCACTTTCCAAAGTCGCAAAGGAACAAGAACAGAAATGAGAAGTTATGTTCTAGGCACAGAGTGACCTTTTGGGAAGGGAATCATATGTCCTCAAATCCAAGTTGTCTAGTCTTGCTGCAATTCAACTTTTAAGTCAGCTCACAGGATGAATTATGTCTTCTGGTAAAACAGGAAACAGAAGTCTGACAGCTGACTGCAGTCTTAAATTTCATGGAAAACAGCAGAGCACACTCATGGCCTAAGGTATCTCCAGCTTACAGCAAAACCCTTTTGTTGCAGGACTGAGTCTTGCCCCGAAGAAAAAACCATCACAGGTTCATTTTCATACAAAATAAATCGAGTGGTTTGGAAACATATGAAAAGTCCTAATGATACATTCAAAACATTTTTGGCCACAAGTACAGGAATGCAAAGCCTGCTAGATACTCTTTTCTTGGAGAAAAGCTCTTCCTTTTCATCCTTCCATCCATCCATCAGCCAATTCACATTCCTAAAATATCATGGTAATACCAATGTGCTGCAGAGTCATTAAACAACCATCAATTTCCTCCCATTTAGGCTCAGCACTTAAGCAAAGCTTCAGGGGTGGGGAAAAGAAAATAATCTCATTAAGTTATCCAGAAATCCAAATGTGGCTTTTAATAAGAAGCTTCTTTTATTAGGCCCAACATGATGTTTCTAAACCACAGACTGGAAGCTTCACCCAAGTTCCCTTCACACTTGGAGCTGTGGACTGGGGTGTTAAGTACTGGATCCCTTGGAGAGACACATTCCTACAGAGCATCAATCCTTTCCCCACCCCATGGTGTAAGCCCTTCCTTCAGCTGCTGGGAATGTTGGTTTCTAGTTACTTTATTACTTTAATTACTTTATTACAGGAATAATTTCTGCTATTTTTTTGCAACTGCACAAAAAGTGTAGCATTTCAGGAATTTCAGGATGGGAAGGGAGGAAACAAAAAGGTTTGCAGAATTAGAGACCTGGAGTTTCAGAAGCTGCACTTGCAAATCTGTGAGCTGTTCATTAGCTCTGACAGGGAAATGAAAAGGGAAGGGATGTCAAACACTGTGGTTCTCTACTCCCATGTGGGAACCTTTCTGCTGTCCCAGGAGAGTGGAACTGCAGATACTGCAGAAGGAAAAGCAATGAACAGCCTTCCTGACTTTGGGGTGTGTGTTCAGTCAGCACAGACAACTTCATGCTAACACACTAGGTGGGACAAACCAGGAAGGGATTGTGGTTTTCCCACTGCTAGTGATCCTTCCTAAAAACTTAGGCTTAAAAATATAATATTCAGCTAAAGCAGCATTCTTTATTTTCTCATCTGTCTTCCTGGCAAATGTTTACAACTTTGACACCATTTCCTACTGGAGGAAGTGTCTCAGAGCCAAGCACAAAATTCCAGCTCCTATAACATTACACCATTGCTGCATGTCACGTTTTCCTGAGCTCAAAGATTGCCTTTCTGCAAAGACACTGTTGGAAAACTCAAAGGCTCCAGAAAGGGAAGGCCACAGACAAACTTTCTGTATGTCACAACATTATCCATTTCCTGCTAAACCCATGGGAATAAAGGAGCAGACTGAGCTCCCACCAGCATGGAGCACCTCACATTATCCATCTCCTGCTAAACCCATGGGAATAAAGGAGCAGACTGAGCTCCCACCAGCATGGAGCACCTCACATTATCCATCTCCTGCTAAACCCATGGGAATAAAGGAGCAGACTGAGCTCCCACCAGCATGGAGCACCTCACATTATCCATCTCCTGCTAAACCCATGGGAATAAAGGAGCAGACTGAGCTCCCACCAGCATGGAGCACCTCACATTATCCATCTCCTGCTAAACCCATGGGAATAAAGGAGCAGACTGAGCTTCCAGCATGGAACTCCTCAGTGCCTCACCTACAGAGTGTGCTTGAGCAAAGGAAACTCAAGGCCAGAAGGAAGGAGACTCTAAGTGACAAATGGGAAAAAGGAGCAAACACCTTTGTTATGTGAAAAGGAAAGATGAGAACGCTGAGCACCTAACAAGATTAAGGGTGAGGACAAACAGAACACAGAGGGCAAACTTGGCAGTCAAACACACAAAGAAAATGCTGAAGGGACTTCCATTCAGGAGAGAGGAAGAAACAGATCTGCTTTTGTGGCCCAGAAACCCTGTCATCAGTCCACATCAAGAACT
>NW_008689570.1:190699-208815 GCF_000695815.1 Acanthisitta chloris
AGTGCCCACATCCTGCTCTGAGCTTCATTAAAGGATCTAATGGACAATCAGGAGCATCTTCTTTCCTGTAACCTGATTAAACTGTTACAAACAACAACAGGCAGAGAACAAAGTGGAATTGCTTATCTTGTGGCTTATAATTGTATGGAAGTTATTGCCCACATATTTTTGTGTCCCAGAAGGACATTCATGTGGGTCTTGAAGTACTTGCAAGTCATGAAGCACAGACACAAAGTCAAACTTGCATGGGACAATTGAATTTTAGGCAGCTTGCCCTGATCATTTTTCTTCAACACAAAATTAGCACAAGTGACCTTAACTGGGCTGATGTTAATCCCTTTGTGCAGGAGAAACTATACGGAAGGGAAACACAGTTCAATATTTACAAGTACTCTGAAGAAGACAAAAATGACCTTTCTTAATTAAATGTCATGACATGAAGGGTAATATTGGTATAGAATATGCATCTAAATAAAGTCAAATCCACATGTCTCTGGTAGAGTTAAATATTCTGTGCTCAATTCTGACTTAACACTAGTGAAAATCAGGACTTGCTCTTTTGAGAGAAATGGAATTACCTTGTTTTCTCTCAGCAAATCCTGCAAACTCAAGCTCTTTGATCCCAGAGTTGCTGGGGAAAATATGTTTAAAGAATTTTAAAAGTTCATGAGGGGGTAAAAATAAAAAAGTCTTTTCACAGAGTTGTACTCGGTAGGAGGTGCAGCTCCATATTAACTTGACTCTAGGAATGCTTCATTATCCAAGATTATAAATTCATTTGACATAATGGAAGGACAGGATAAATTATTCAAAAAAGATGTAAATAGTTTATATGCCATCAGTAAATTCTCAAGGACAGGGAGATTTGAGGTATTTTGTGGCCTAAGGTTAATTACCTATCTGATGTGAATTCATACATGATGTTCTCATTTGGAGTACAATTATGCTTTTAAAACACACACAGAACGTTATGGTCTGCTTATTTCATTATCTTAATCAAAGTTTTAGTGCAAAGAAGAGAATATACATTTCTTTGCTTGTTTCTCCTGCTGATAATTCGCAGGGCAAGCTGTGATTTCATTTGTTTCAGCCATGCTGGAACATTTTTCTTATTTACACTCTATTTTCTCCTTTTTAAATGTGTGAGTTTGTTGCAAATGAGGGACGAAACAGCATAAGGGTACACACCTCTAAATGCAAAATATCAACTTGGAAAATTCAGGGGATGTTCAGGACATGCAAATTAGAGGAAATTGTTTTACTTGAACACATTTTTTAAAGCTCTAACTAGCTCATTCTCTTGATTTAGCTCTGTAGTAAGGACACATGTAATAAAATGCAGATGAAAGGACTGCTAATTCATCTCATTTAGTAATTTACTTAAGCACACACTTCAGAAGAGGGATAAGGCCTGTTCCAGTCCTGGTGTTAGACCAAACTGATGCTAGAGAACTCCTCTGGTGTCGCCTCTAAGCAAGGAGAGCTGTCCTTGCTGTCCCTCACCCAGAGCAGATCACTGATTTCCATCACAGACTCTGTACAGAATGAGGAACACACATGAATATTGTTGTACAAAGTACAAAGGAACAGGGGAAGGAAAAAGCCAATCAATACAGACACTACTCAAAATCCAACATAAAATTACATTTAGAAAAACGGTTGCTGCTATGTTACATGATCTATACCACCAAGGCTTTCGTGGCCATGACATAAATTCTGAGCCAAAAATCATTTTACCCTTTAATGATTACTTTATCTACTGTGCCTAATGCTGATTATTTTCCCAATGCTTATATTTTGCTTCCCTTTTTTACAGGATTTCTGTTCAACACTATTGAAGACTGTCCCAAATTGGATCAATACTCTTAATTAATATTTGTGTTTCCAAGACATTCTGGTGTAATTACAGGAACATTAATCTGTCAGCAGTAACTTCAGAAAGGTTCACAGCCTCTCTGCTCTCAGAGCACTTAATAGTGCCACTCTGCCAGAAGAAACCAGTGGGAGAGCCAGGCTCAAATTCAGACTCTTGTCTCTCCTCTGATAGACAGTGTGTTCCTGCCAAGCCAATAGAATAGCAAAGGAGAATAAACAGCTTATTCTATCAATTTTCAGTGACAGGATGTAGGCCTGGTCCAAATTCCCACAAATCAATAGGAAAAAATCAACTTTCCTCAGGCTCAGAGCCACCAAGAGCTGCTGGGCTTGCAATGCTGAGAGTAGAGCAGATTCCTGGGGAGGGAATGGCTTGGCCCTGGGCTGCACTGCACTCTTGGGGCAACAAGGCTCATGGTTTGCAGCTGCACAGAAACCAAGCAAAAAGCTGCAGGGGAGGGAGAATTCCTCTGCTGTGCACACTCCCCAAAAGATGGACTCTGTATTTGAGTGCCTGATTAGCACCCACCCAAATGTGGCTTAAAAGTTGAGTACTGGCACCAAGACTTGTCCTTCTGTGGGCAGTAAGTTACAGCTAATGCATCTACCTGATGCTGAGCCTGATACTTGAGGCCAATAACACTCAACCCTTAGGCTTAGCAGGTGTCAGGGCTGATTAGTCTGACCATGATTGACTTGTTTAAACCCCTGAGTGTCACTGCTGGTTTTGATACAGCTGTTTGTGGGCGAAGCTGCCATCCCAACAGGGTAACAGTGACCAGGTCTGACCCACTGAAACACACAACATCTTTCTTCTCTGTGAATTAGAAGTTGGATAAGGGCTGAAATCATCTCTGCTCAGAACACCACCCCATTTAAGGGAGCAGTGTCTGTCTGTCAGCTTGGATCAAAGTGATGCACAACTGCCAGGCTCAAGAGTGGCCACCAAGCTGTGGCCTGTGGCTTTCCACCTCCCACTCTGGGCTGTCTCCTCTCATTCCAGCTTGTCCCTGGCAGGACTCACTGACTCCAACCACCAACTGAGCCTTGTGCCCCAGACAAGGAGTCATCCTTGTGCCATGAGCTTGTCTGGCACAGCCCAGTGCAGCTCTGTTGGCTTCAGCTACACTGTCTTCTAAAGAACTGCACTAATTCATACCAGTTGAGGCTCTGACCTTTTAATTCTGAGATCAGTTTAGTCTGCATCAGTGAATAGGTTATCTCCTTCATTTAAATCACTGCTGCGCTATGAAATTACTCAGTATAATTTGATGGTTGACTAAAATTAATGAAAAATTTGTCTCGCTAAAGGCTTGCACAAAGTTGAACTTTCCAGCATTAATCTCAGTAAATTAAGACATAGGGAAATGTGCTTTGTTAGCAAAGGATGATGTGTGTCACAAAGCAAGTGCTGGAGGAATTAAGACTTGCTGGTTAAATGAGATGCTGAGTCAATGAATTCATTTGATGTTAGGGACCCTCATCTCGGGTCTGAGCATGTAAACTTGGGGGATGCTTCCTCAGATGGGTGAGCAGAGCGTGGTGAGCACACACAGAGCTGTGGCCTCTGTGATGGGGTCACAGACATGGGATGTCTGACCCTGTGTGCAGGAGAGGAGGGTCTGTAGAGCCCATGTCTGTGAAGGACCATGCAAGGGGAGCTGGAGACAGGCAGGTGCTATTCACAGTTGTTTACTAAAGCACAACAGCAGATAAAATGTCACCTCTTGTATTACTGACACTGAATAATTTGTTCACTTATTGCCTGTTAATTGTGTACTGCTAATAAGTCACTAACCCACTTTGATCCTAAGTTGATGTAAGCTGTGCAAGCTGAGCAGGTTTTCCCTGTGACACAACTCTGCAGCCAGACAGGCACCAGACACTTGGCCTGGCTGACCCAGGTTGCCCCATGCAGCACACACTTCCCTCTTCCTACAGCAGCTCTGTGCTGGGTGTCAGACAACAGAGACACTGATACATGGGCAGGAGGGAATAGCATCCCAGGCAAAAATATTTCTGTGGGCTGCAATCATTTCTAATGCTGGGGGAGGCTGCAGCACATGTGCTCTGAGCACTGGACAGTGAGGAGCACAGGCTGCTACACACTTTTTCTTTGCCTTCCTTCATCCCATTGCAGATTATCTGGAGCACTGCAGCCACCTGAATTCTGGGTGTTGCAGTGGGGTAAAAATGCTTAGTGAGGGACACAGAGAGAATTCTACTCCCCTCTCATTGCTCCCTAGCACAGCTGAGCCAGGCTGCAATAACCTTGCTTATCCACCCCTGCAAAGAGAATAATCCTGATCCACAAATACAATATAAGTTTCCCCTAAGACCATGTCTGCTCTGCAGCCGTTTTGCTTCTGAGAGTGTCTGCTATAAATTATGAAGGGAGATCTGTATGACCTCATGCATCAAAGCTCAGACCATATTTTTTCTGCTACTGCAATTCATCAATACAGGATACTCTCAAGGATTCATCACATGTTCATTCATATTCTATTAGACAGTCTTTGCATTCACATCTGCTGCCACCATGGCCAATTGGGAAACAAATTCTAAACCAAGGAACAGGTCTGTACAACACTTTGGGAGATTTTCAGCAATATCTCTGGCTAAAGACACATGCTGATGATTTTTAAAGAACAGGATATGTATAACTTTATCTTAACTTCAGTGCCCTAGAAGTTTTTCGAGTCTGTTCATACTTCTTTTTTTTTTATTACTTTTTAATGTAAGTTTTGCTTTTCTTCTTGCTTTTAGACCTGGGGTAATTTCTGGGAAATGTCTTTGTTTTCTTCATTGGGTAAATGAATTTGCCAGAGCAGCTTGGGTTCCTTGCACTCAGAGTAAAACTTGCATGCTGCAGAACAGATGGGGATTGTGAACTGCTATGATGGCAGAGGAGTAGGTTTTAAATAATACATGGAGAATTTCTCTATCTCATTAAGTTCCCAGTTTCTTTAAGAAACATCTTTAAAATAAATGCAAAATACTTTTAGTGGAAGCTGTGCTTATTTTGTGTAACTAGATGTCTTTAGATGTTAGGAGGAGAAATATTGGTACCAGAACAAAGGCAACAGAGCCTTAACTCTGATTGATGGTTTTACTGCACACAGTTGTACACAAAGTGTACCTAGTTCCTGGTGCTTCCTCAAAACTGCCAGGGTCAAACACGAATCATAGAAACATAGAATCAACCAGATTGGAAAAGACCTCCAAGATCATCAAGTCCAACCCTACCGTGGTCACTAGCCCATGGCACTAAGTGCCACATCCAGTCTCAGCTTGAAAACCTCCAGGGATGGTGAATCCACCACCTCCCTGGGCAGCACATTCCATCTCTCTGTAAAAAATCTCTTCCTAATCTCCAACCTAACCCTCCCCTGGCAGAGCTTGAGTCTGTGCCCTCTTGTCCTGCTGCTGGTTGCCTGGGAGAAGAGACCAACCCCCACCTGACTCCAACCTCCTGTCAGGGAGTTGCAGAGGGTGCTAAGGTCTCCCCTGAGCCTCCTCTTCTCCAGGCTGAACACCCCCAGCTCCCTCAGCCTCTCCTCATGCCACTTGTGCTCCAGTCCTTCAACTTTGCACCTATTGTTTAATTTTTGACTGCATAGCCCATTCAGAAACCAGGAACTCTGTCTGTTTGCATGTTTTCTGTCTTCTATTCTGAGAGCAATCAGTAAGCACAGAAATGTCTTACAAGTTTCACTCACAGACTGCACAAACAGCAGATTATTCAGCACAATTTGGAGCAGAGAAAAAGGAAGTGCTAAAGAAGAAAAAAAAGGTAATTATTCGAATTTTCACTTAGAATGCTTACTTTGTATTAAATGGATAATGGAATGAGGTAGTTTCCAAGCCCAATAGTTTTGCTAACATTTAGAACATAAATTTTAGATTTCCACCAATCACAATAACGAAGTAGAGATGCAGTTGTCAGAATTAATTTTCCCTTTGAACAAGCTGAGCTAGAATGCAATTCAAATGAGCTGAGCCAGAAGAGCAGACCAGCACTAAAGGACTATGGCCCAGTATACAAATCAAACACAATATGAATGTGAGCAGTGAAAATACATTCATTTAGCAGGACATGTGCTGGGGGAAGGGAAGACTGAAAGCTTGGTTTGCCATTGTGCACTCCTGAAAATACCCAATCTTTTATTAGGAGAAAGTTCTCCTTTCTTGCCACCTGAGCTTCCCTTGCTGTGAATCTGTACTGAAGATAAGGGCTCAAACAAAAGACTGTAGTATCTAGTTTGAGAGTGCTGGTAAAAGACAAGATTTACCTTCTGGCAGTTTAAGGTATCACCTGTCCACAAGTGAAAGACTTCTTTTCTCTTGTAAATGAAATATGCCTTGAATTCATCTCCCCACTTTGAGATGGCTTAACCCCTCCAGATTTCTGGTACTGCTCACTTCTGTCTTTGCAGCAATCCCAGAGCTTCAAATTTCATCCCAGAAGTGAATTGAGACAACAATATGAGGCTATATAGATATGTGAAATGATATCTAATGATAACTTAGCATAAAAGATTAAGCTTCTGTTCAACCCATAACTCTAACAGGATTACACCCTTTAACAGTCAAGAAAAATCCCTGATCCTATGAGAGTTTCTAGAAGACACAGCACTGTACTGGCTACTAGGAAGAAAAACTAACTCTATTCCAGGCAAAACCAGGACAAGCTCTATACACTAAAGGCACATGAAACTTTTCAATAGACAGCCTAAATCTCCACATAGCTTCGAACCATCAGCTGAAAAATATGAAACCAAATATTGTCCCTAAGGATTTGTGAGATACAAGGAGTCACCTATATAGGAGGTCATTAATTGCTGCTGGAGACTCATTTCCATAGGAAACACCAGATACATTGTGGCTCCGAACTGAGGAATCTTGATTTATTTATTTTTTAAATATGCCTCCCATTAGATCCCCAGTTTAACTGCCAGAGTTTCCTGCTTCTGAAATCTTTATGAGCTGACTCAGGTGACATTGGTTTGCTGTTCAGAGTGAACACAAGTATCAGCAGTTTTGTCACAAAGTGGTTAGTTTTGCTTAGGCTTCATAGCTCTTTAGCATTTTTTGGCTGTTTCTGCCTACATGTTACCTGTTTCTACAGAGGACTCATCTCAGCACTGGCAGCCAAGCTGATGTTCCCTCTAGAATTCCTGGGCAGTACTTCCCTCTCAAAAAAATTACCCAGAACATCCCACAAAAAAATTCAGCTTTCAGCTACATTGTCATGTTGGAAAGGTAACGTACCAGACAGGACCCAGAGGTAGTTTGAAGCTCACACCTTGCAGCTTCCCTAGGTTTTGCTGGGGTGTTTTTAGGGTCAGTGGTGACAGTAAACAGGATTAGTTAGAGCAGTTAGTGCAGCTGATAGAGTTTGGCTGCACATGAAGGGCTGTGGCACGTGGCCATGGCTTTTGGCAACGCACGGATTGTGGAATTGTGCATTCAACTCTTTCCTCCTCGTGTTAGTATCCTGCCAAGTCTCTCAGGGCTTATTCGTGCTTTTCAATAGCATCTGTACCTCCTACTTCCCATTAAAATACACTAAATGGAAACGCAATGAAATGTTCTCAACATTTCCTAGTTTAGTCAAGCGCTTCGTTGAGTTTGATTAAACTTCTGAAGCAATTTGAGGGGGCAAAAAAACTGAGGGAATGCAGGAACAGTCATAATAGAATTAGATACCTCAATTAACACTTAAAAATGATCTATGAGGCACCAACAAGACACGATGGCTGTCAGCCACCGTGAGAGCAGTAAACAGAGCAAATATAGGCACAGTCAAGTGGGAACTGGCACCTGTTCAGAAGAGTGGAGTAATGTGACTGTGGAAGAGAACAAGACACCCCTAATGAGGCAAGGAGCAGGCTCTCCTCTCCTCTTCTGCCTCTGGTGCCAGCTCTTGCATCTATTTCCTTCTCCAGGCACCCTATCCCAACCTCCCTGAGGGAGAGAGACTTAAAAAGTGAAGGGAACTAAGACAGATGAAACACCTCAGGGAATTTGTGTGGAAGAAGAATGGGGAGGGAACCTTGGGATGAACCACAAGGAGACTGACTTGGCTGATGGGTTAGTAGTCACTGGAGGGTTTCCCATGCCAAGGAACCTTTCAGCCAGCAGGATAATTGAGAAATTGATTGAAGTACTCAAAGTTGTGACCAGAGTAGAGACTTCTCCCTGGTGGAAAGTGGGGATAAATTCTCTGCAGGGTAGAGGTGATCAGATAGAGGTGCTGGTGTCACTCATTGAAGCTCCTCATTTCATTAAGAGCAGCTAACCTCCAACACTCCTTTTCTTGGTGGTTTCATAACCAGAACCCTTGACACACCTTCCATCCCATTCTGTGCTGTAGTTCAAACACACTCTAATACCACCATGGCTGTTTCATTTGCTCCACAGAACAGACTATCAAATGGCAATTTATAGCTTTCATCCTCTTTATAAGCACTGAAGTATCCTTCCTTCTCCTCCCCTCATCTTTTCCTCTCATTTGAGAGTGGAGAACTCACCAAATAACAATTACTTCTTTCTACAAGTACTGCCCAAGTAATAACTGGGCAGCTCTTGGCAGCTCAAAGCACCTTGCTCCAGTTATTTTCCAAAGGAGTGAACTTGTTATCATTTAATCTGTGAATAAGGAACAGTGTCCAGTTCCTAACAATCCTTCAGTCTGAACAATTACTCAGTTTATGGCATTTTTGACTTTCCCCCACCCCAAACGGGACAAAAGCAACACAAGTTTTTAAAACTCCTCCTCTGTTACGGTAGAGTCAAACCCTCCATTTTTCCTGCTCTCCTACTTTTTCCAATGACAGCTGAGTAGGTAAGTGCCTTCAGAAGGAACTGTTCCTGACACAGGTCTTTCCTTCTTCCCCAAAGTGCTCAGTGATTTTCCTTCACGCAGAGGACTGAAAGCCAACTCAGAAGTATTGCCATTCCCCTCCCCACCACCTTCCCCAAGAGTAATTTTAGTGGAGCTTTGATTGATGTCAGATGAAATTAACTGGAAACATTTAATGTGTTTAACATGTAAAGGCTTAGGGCTCTATTCACTCAGAGACTTCTTGTGCTTCATAAACTCAGAGGACACTGGAGCCTGAATTTCAGCTCTGCAGCCAGATGACTTATTAAACAGCACCTTGACTCCTGCCACTGCTGCTGCTTTGCACTTCATTATTCATAGGAGCAGGACTCAAACTGATGGCAGCAAGGATGGAATCAAAAGTCCTGTGGCAGAGATGCTGTTAATTTTTGTACTGTGCCCATCATTGAGCATTAGATTAAATCAAGCTGTATATTTCCCTCAGCAGCTGTTGAAAATCCTCGTTTAACCAAGTGAAAAGGAATATTGTGCTTCCAATGGAAGGATCTATGAGGTTCCTGCTAACAAACAGCTTAGAGAGAAGGGCACTGAATAGAAAGAGAGGCTTCATGAGGCATCTACTCCATAGTATATCAAGATATTCAAAGCTGAATAATTTTTTTCTGCATTTTCATACTTGTAGCAGCATCCTGGAGAAGAGTTTATTTCTAAGTCAACAGGTAGTTACGTCAAGTTAGAAAGAAAATGTTTTTCTTAACATGTACTTCCTTTTGGACCATCTATCAAAGGGATAAATATGAGATGCTCTGGAATTCCTGAGGGACACCTCAGTCAGCTATACCTGAGTGCACAGGTATAGCAGGGCACAGGGCAGTCCTTGCTCAGGGAATGTTCCACTGGAGACTGATGGGAATCAGAGCAGTGCATAGGCTGTTGAAGGGATGTAGGATTTGAACATTACTCCAAGAGGATTTTCTTCTTGCACCTCCTTTTCTACAGGTATTCAGTGTTTCTCTATGGACATGTAAGCAAGTCTACTGACAGTGGAATTTTTTCCCTAAGTGACAAAGAGGCTTTGAAAGGTCTGTCTATACAGATATCAGACATTCTCCTTTCTCCTATCTATTCTCTGCCATTTCTAAATGTATGTGTTGGTGTTATATATTACTCTGTGATTCTTTACCGACTTATCTTTAGCACATAATTGATCTGCCCAGCTCAGAGCAGTTGGGGTTTTAAAAGGTCAGGCTTCAATGAGACAATTGGACTCTTTAACTTAGCTATGACTTTCAAAGCCTGTCAGTAATTCCTCAAAATCCAGCCACAGTCATGACTCCAGCAGCAAATTTGCTACAGCCATGACACTAATGGAACAGTTACTACAGAGCAATGGCCTCACTCTTACTGTGTTTGATGCAATTTCCTCCCTCATAAGATCTTGGAAAGAGTTCTACAAGCCACTCTAAGTATTATTACATACTTTAAGTAGTAAACCCACCTCCTCTGTTCTACCAGAAGACTTTACATTTTCATAGTTCCCCTTTACACCTCCTTTTCTCCCAGAATGCAATAAGAGTTGGGTTTCAGTTGCCATGCTCTGGAGCCAGGTAGCAAGTAGTATAAAAGCTGAAATAAGCCAGATTTTTCCTGCACACGAAGGATTAAGCCACTTGATGAGACTCTGCAGATACATTTATCTCTGAAAGTGTCAGAGAAGGTAAGAACTCAGTTTGTCTGAAGCACAGAACCAGCCACAAAAGCATTCTAAGTCCACTCAGTGTGAAATGGAAGAAGTCCTTAAACTACCATGATGACCAAGTATATAAACATAGTTCACATATTATATAAATTTCTCAAAAGTGAGGCCCTTCCACCCACTTGATTTAAACCTTCAGCTTTTCTGAAGGTTAAGCTGGAAAATGAGGAGAAGTGGAGACTCATGCATTGTACTATCTGAGACTTTCAAACAACATGTTTTGGTTTAGTTTCATCCTCCTGTAGCAGGTTGGAAGTACATGGATCACAAATGGTTTCTGCTGCAAATATATATGCATACTTCTGGTGAAAGCATATATTTCTTTCTCAAAACAGCTCTAAGGTACCTTGGTTGTATTTCATAATTGCAGAGGACTAACTTTGAAAGGTTAATCAACCAGCAACCATTTTCTAGGCTGTGTGCAGAGCCAGGGAAAATGGATCCAGCTTTGCTGTCTTTGAGATTGTTTGTTTTTCTGTATTTTCACTGTCAAAGAGCCAGCTAGAAGGTATCAAGAAGGACCAACCTCATGCAAATACAAGGTCAAAGCCAAGGAGTAAGAGGCTGGCAATTCCAGTGGGTCATGGGGTCCTCCTGCTGCTATTTATTTCATACCAGTACAAAGAAGAAAAGTTCCTTTGCTGTGTCTGTCATGTCTGCAAGATCAACCACACTGTGCAGGCACAGATGCTACCACTGTGTAGAGTAAGAGGAGATCAAACAGCCTGTATAGTCTGTCATTGATGTGTGTTTGAAGTGACTTCCAGAAAAAGCACCAGAACTGTCACAATTCTTGAGTTCTGAGCAACAGAACTGACCAGCCACATTACCACAGTCACTGCTGGTTCTGTCTGCAGGGATAGGCCACAAATTAGCCCCTCAGCTAACCCTCAGGGTAAAGCTCTTCTGTCATGGAGAGACTCAAAACTTCTCTAAATGTCTCCACACAGCAAGTGCTCAGCTACACGGTGTGATCCCCAGGTCATTCTTCCAAAAACATCTTGTGATAAGTTAACTGCAATATTTTTTAGATGCTGAACAAATCCAGCACGTGCTCTGACTCAGGTTAGGCAAAAATAAAGCAACTGTGTGGAGAATGGCATTAGTGTGATCCAAAAAAACATGCATTGGTAAAAAGATGTGTGGTCTTTTCCTGAAAACAGGAAATTGTTTTGTCTTTAAACCTGAGAGGCACAAATCGTGATCTCATAGGTCTTTTGTAAAGGAATTTCCTTCCATTTCCCTCAACATGCAGTGCTGTATTAGGAGTTCCTAAGAAACAGGCAGACATGAAACAAAAGTGATAGGAAAGTGGAGGTGTAATGTAGCTAGAGAACTACATTCCTCCAAATTATGTCCAGCATTTTAGGCCATGTGTGCACACATGGAAGCTCTGAAACATCCCTGGTTTGGCATTCTTCTTTTACATTTGCCTCCCATTCCCAAAACAGCACTAGGAAATTTTCCTCAACACAGAAAATCAAATAGTAAGGGGCTGAGCACCTAACATCACCAAAGTCACTGTGAACATTCCAACTCTCTTGACCCCACTAAGATAGAAATAAGACAAGACTTTAACTTGGGAAATTAGTAGCAGGCACAATCCAGACCACCTCAGAAAGACAAACTGCCTAAACTATTGGGTCAAAATTGTAAATTACATTATAGACTTCAAATCTGAACCTAACAGCCCATTAAAAACAGATGAGGTTGGAGAGATGGCTAAGGTCAACAACCTAATGGTTTGCTGGAGAAACAAGGGTGAATGTCAGCAGCAGGACAAAAGTTCCTCTCCAAAAGCTTTTCATCAGTATGCTGGGGAGCTGCTGACTCCACCAGGTCATGGGGCAGGGAAACGTGGAACAGCCTCCATCTCTCAGACTCTATTAGAGAGAAGCAGATGCTGAATTCAGAGTGCTTCTCCTTCCACGAGCAGCAATTAGTGTGACAAGGCAGTGCTCGGAGTCTCTGCAACACACAAACCAGAGAAGGGTTTGGAGCTTTATGAACTGTGATCTATCAAAGGTGAAAACACACCCAGAACAAGGGATTGCTGCATTTTAAGTGTGATTGAAATTGATTTCAGGCAGTGCTGGTGCAGGACTGGGCAGCTCTGCTTCCACCACGGTGCCCATGGGGCAGAGGGTGCTGGGGGAGCTTGGGGTGCAGCTTCTCTCAGCTTGGCTCCAACCTCCAGCACCCTCACCCAGCGAGAAATCAGGACATTTCCACCATCCTTTCCATTCTGGCCCAGGACTGGCTGCAGTGAAATCCAGTGCCACACCAACAGCTACTGCCTGACCCTACTGCTTTGGGATTTTATGGCCCAGAGAGCAGCAGAGTTCTGCAGAGTGTCCTAGGAAGGCCTGAGGAGTGAAATTGGAAATGCACAGCTCTTCCTGAGGCACCAAGGAGGCTCCAGGACACAGACAGCAGACGAGATGGCAGTGCTGGAGGAGAAGCTCAAAGTAGCTTATGTTCAGACAGAGGAATTTGTATTTGCTGTCTCCAGCTGCTGGAAGTGGAAAAAATATCTCTAGTCCTGCTTTTGACCCCAGTCACTCTCCTCTTTATCAGCAGTCCCTGCTTTAAAAATGTAACAGAGACTACAAAACCTGGAGTTAAATACTTTGGGATTAGAGATGCAATCTGAGAAGCAACAGTAAAATAGTTCATCCCACAAGAGATTTCACTCATCTCTTTTCAGAGATAAGTACATAGGGAGCTGACAAAATAAATTTGCCCTTGATATCTTCCTGGGTAACCAGAGAGGAAAATTAAATCCAAGCTCTTTCCTGAACATGATATTTATTTTTCTTAAGGAAAACCATGTTTGTCAATTACAGGTAGTGCTTCTTATTAACTATTAGGAATGAGAGGAAATAAAACAAGTTTTGGGGGTTTAAAGTGACTGTGTATGTAGAGCTTGTCCTGGTTTTGGCTGTGATATAGTTTTCTCCCTAGTAGCCAGTACAGTACTGTGTGATGCCAAGACTTCTAGAATCTCTCAGGGGATCAGGACTTTTTCCTGACCTGTTAAAGGGTATAATTCTGTTCACATTTTGAATTGAATAGAAGATTTATCTCCTTTTTTTAAAGCTATCATTAAATATCATTTCACATATAGACAGTCTCCTCTTGTCATCTCAATTTCTTTCCAAAATAATTTTTCAGATTCTCCTCCCTCAGTGCAAGAAGTTAAAGTAATCTGCTCCAACACATTATTCAGGATTATCTCCCAAAGCCTTGTCAATAAAGATCAAGAACTGTTTATAGAATATCACCAGTTACCAAGTAAGGACACAACCATGGTGACAATTCTGGGGTCAGATGGGGTACAGCAATCCCCATGTCCTTCTTGTCTGCAGAGGAATCTCCTCCAAGAGCTGCTGCTTTTTCAGGCACACAAGGCTGAAGCACATGACATAACTTTTTGGTGGTTTTTTTTTTTAAAGATTTCTTAAATTAAGTGGTATTTTTGTTACCAAAACAAAAAAAAAAATTCAAGTAAATTTGCTGACTTTATGCTAAATTCCTTTTCCCTCCCAGTTTAAAGTGACCTTTGATGGAAACTAAAATGTGCAGGTGTCAAAGTGTATCAGTATCGTGCACCAGAGATGTGCACAACTGAGGGGTTTTTGGCACTTTCTCCTTCCAATTTATTAAAGGTTGTGTCAGAATCAATTTATGTAAGCAAGGATCAGATTTTATTAGTGGAACATCATTAGCTTTTAATGAATATGAGTAGTTCAGGAGGAGAGCTGATAACTTAGCTAACATTTGAGGGCTGCTCTGTTTCTCCAGGTTAACCCTGCGAGTAAGTGTGGCTTACATTACCAGAAAGCAAAACTAGTTGAGGCTGTAGCCCAAATTCAGCAAAGCAGCTGACAATGTCCTAGTGTCTATCACTTTTCAGCACAGCAATATGTGCTAAGGTTGTGTTGCTTTAATGGAACTTTATGAAGTGCTCAGAGTTACACAAATTTTTTTCTGAAGTGCTCAGAGTTACACAAATTTTTTTCTAAGTAGAAGCTATTTCAGCAGACTCTGAGACTACAACCATTTCTGAGGTTATCAGAGCAGCTACAAACAAGATGCCTCCCCAGCAGATGAGGACAGACAGAACAAAGATGGCCCCTGGTCCCAATCTCTAAATTACAAACTCTTGGAATATCCTGGGGATTGTCCATCAGGAATGAAACTGATCCTCATGAGCAGAAAGAGATTTAAACTGACAAGGTAGCTCTCCAAGCTATCATAAGGACAGAGATGTTGTTTGACTCTCCTCCCACTGAACAACTCCTCCCCCCTTTCCAGCAGCTTGTGGGGACTGTTTTCTCCACCACAGCAGGTAATTCTGGTTCCTGCTTGTATTCTAGGATCAGATAGATTGCAAGAAGAGGAAATGTGCCATGGTTACATAATCCTGCTTGGAAAACTGCTGCTGGAGGATAACAGTGTCTAGTTTTGCCAAGGTCTATTAGGATGCAGCAGTAATGAAATGCAAGACATCTGTGTTAATTGCCATTAGCATAGACTTTTTATTTTTAATCCCATTGGAGGGACAATATTTAGAGCTCACACTACTCTTAGAAACTGAGATCTCTCTGCTCTTCTATTGACTGTGAAACAGCTCATGATTTTTTTAGACTCCTTCCATTTGACAAGGAGTCAAACATATTTCTCAGCACCTCCTATTTAGCCACATTGCCCAGACTTTGAGGGCAGCAGAGGCACTGACAATGCCCCTTCTGTCCCAGCTGCTGTGCTGGGCACCCCTGGGAGCCACAGAATGAGTGAAGGCAGAGACCTGCACAAGGCAGATCCATGGAGGTACCACCCATCACTTCAATCCCACCCCTTGGTAAAGGTATGGAGATGTTCCCCACTAAGTTTGCTTTGTTTTTCTGAACACAGCAGAAGGATATGACAATTTGACAAGAGTGAATCCAGATTTTGGGTCTTGCTATTGAATTAGCAGACTTGGGGCAGTGGCAGAATGCCAAACCCATGCAATCTGATTCCACTTTTCCACTTCAGAGCAGCTTTGTGTGCTTTACATTGGACAACATGCCCCACTTAGTACCTCTGCAGACTGCCTAACAAAGCTGGTACAAGCTCCATCATGCACCCAGTCCCATTTGATCATTCTTGGCCCTTATCAGGTTTGTAATCCCAAAAGATCTAGTAGTACACAGACCATCTGCTTTTTACAACCACATCAAAATCCGTGTTGGAATTCAGACACAGGTCTGACAGTCAAATGGGGTAATCACTAAAGGTCCATTAGGTTTCCTGTCCCTAATCATTATAGACTACAAAGATAATTGACTTCTTGGTCAAGATCTCTCTGAAGTTTTAGGGAAACACTACTAACGAAGATGTTTCTTATCCTTTCCACTGGGAAACTTAAAATGAATGTTTCTAGAGAGTTAAGGCACAGATACTGCCAAAAGGTACCAGAAGCACATTAAGGATTTGTATGACCTCAGCCAAGAAATCTACCACACACCCCTGAGAGCAGGTAATACCATCAAGCCTGTAATAGTCTCTTTGCTAGGCAACCAGTTACTGGCATCCCTTAAGTGTATTGAGCCTAGGCTTAAAGCCAAATCAGCAAAGTTCTTCTAAGGATGGAGTTGCTCAGTTTTCCCCAGAGTAACCCTGCTCATATCAGAAACTAACAACAAGGATTTAGAAAAAAGTACATTTACATATTTTTTCCATTAAAGAGAGACGTTGCTCACACGAGGTTGGGATCTGCGTATAAAGTTGAAAGTCCCTCGTGTGCACAAGCAAATATCATTTGAGAGATTTTCAGAGTCATATGCAGTATGTGCCTATCAATTCCTGTTAATTTGAGGAGGTTGTTGATGAACTGAACAGCCACTTTCCTCTTCTCTTACCAATGGCTGCAAAGATATGAAAGGAAAATAGTCTTAACTTTTTCATGTATGCCCACAAGACAAAAGCAGATGAAAGGCTCAGCAGCTCCAGTCCCTGCTGCTTGAGCATGCAGAACACAGGCTAAACCTCACAGAAACACAAACTCAAATGCCCCTTCCCCATTTCACATTTTTACAGTTCACTGGTGTATAAAGCAGCATCCAAACAGCCTGAAACAATTCCATCTCTGCTGTAATTACAGGATCCCACAAAAATTACAGGATTCTACCACTAAAAATGTTTTAACTTCTTTCATGTTTTTCTGCAGTACATGGCCTGGGCCACCCTGCTACTTACCAGACACACACAGAACTATCTCCCAGCCCCAAACTGGCCCTTGTACAGCAGCTAAACACAGACTTGTTTTAGTGAGCAAACAGTGGCCAACAGTTGCATTATGGCCATACCACTCCACTAGCTGAAAAGATAATGTTTAGCAGGAGTTAGAAGCAAAAGCTGGACAGTATGAGTCTGTATGACCCCGAGTTCAGCTGAGTGGTATCAGTTTAAACAAGTTAAAGCAGTGGCAAGTTCAGTCCCTGAAGTTACCTACACATGAACACTCACTGCAGACTCTGAGATATTTATCTCTCAAGATTGGGTCCATTTGGTATATTAGTCAGAGTTTCCCTAGCCATGCTTCAAGCACAGCATAATACAGCATGAATCACTATGCTGAATAACTGAGAAGTGTATTTCAAGTATAACTTTTACCATACTCCTTTTGGTGATCTTTCTTTGATGGATCATAATATGATCACTTTCAAAGTACTTGAAATAATAGCTGCACTTCAAAGGATTTTTTTCTGTTCTCTTATTTAAAACACTATCTCAGTTGTCATGTGTCATGACTCCATATGGTTATTAACATGCTGACTGGGCCCTTTAGTACTCAAAATTACACATAGTTGGCTTATTTAATTTTCACTTAACACTCCTTCATTGAGCAACTGATCTAAACTTCCTCAAAATAAAGAACAACAGCAAAAACCCCAAACACAATAACAATTTAAAAACAAACAAGCAACAAAACCCCAAGCAAACTAAAACAAAAAAACCAAACAAAGTTCCCACAACTCAACTAAACACTTTCCTGCTTGGAAATGAGTTGTGTATTTCCATTAAGGTACTGCATACATCTATTCATGCTGACCTGGCCACATGTCAACATTTCTTAGTGCTTGGAGTAGATGATCCCTGTAAGCCACAACCATTTTATCATTAAAATAGAGAGCCCAGTTCCCTGCCTGCTATCTAGATCCTGTAATTCCTGCAACTCCACACACTCACATTACACTGCTACTGATCACAAGTGACTTGACTTGTTTTCCAGGTGTGCAGTTTCTATCACTGTGTTGTCTCCAATCATAGACTCTCTCCATAAAGCTCTAAGTGGAAGAGAAAACAGAGGAGAAATGACAAGAGAACAGAAAGAATTACTCTACTGAGTTACATTAAGAATTGAAAAGGAATGTTTCATTTTGCTGTGATACTACTCCCACAGGCCCTGGAGAAAGGCTGCTCTGACTCAGCTGCTTCACAGGCAGAGTAGGTAGGATTAGGTCTTTCAGTGACTGCACCAGGTATCATCTGTTCTCCTTCCTCAGCATAAGGAGGACCTGGACCTGCTGGAGCACATGCAGAGGAGGCCACAGAGCTGCTCAGAGCACTGGAGCATCTCCCTGTCCTGTG
>NW_008689570.1:208954-223256 GCF_000695815.1 Acanthisitta chloris
GTTAGGAACTGCAGTGATAGGACAAGGGGTAATGGGTTCAAACTGAAGCAGGAAAAGTCTGGGTTGGATGTGAGAAAAAAGTTTTTCCCTGTGAGGGTGGTGAGACTGTGGCTGCCCCAACCTTGGCAGGTTTGGTGGGAGGTGTCCCTGCCAGGGCAGGGGTTGGGGCTGGATGATCTGTAAGGTCCATTCCAACCCTTAAATTCTGTGATTCTATGATTTTGGGACCTGTTTATGTTGAGCCTCCAGAAGCTCAGCAGCATTGTAGACAGAGTAATTTTCCCCCTCAGATGTGCAGTTATATACAAAGGCTTAGTCCTAACTCTCAGGTGATGATTAAATATAATGAATCAAGAAGCAGTGCCTCTAGGAAGTATTCTATATGTTCTGCAGTAATTAAGGTTATTTTTAAGATAAGACTATTACAAATTGTTGAGCTCCTGGTTATCTCTGAGCAAAAACCTTGGCAAAGTGGCATTTGTTCTTTCAGTAAGAAAAGCAAGCATTAATAACTGACAAGGCTTTCTCTCTTTCCATTTACAAAGCCTTTGTTTTTCCCCCTTTTTCTAACATATTAAATTAATTGGTTTTCACACTGTTTGCTGTTTGCTCAGTATAACCAGTAAGTGGATTAGTCCTTTATCTCAGCCATTCATAGACAGGTTTCTGTATGAATAAAGGTGTTTATTCATACCTCATTCATTCCATGCAGGAGCCCAGAAACCACAACAGGCCTTGCTCAGCACAGCCAAGTGTGCATTTAAACCTGTTGTTTGCCCTTGTTTGGGTTGGTTTTTTGGTTTTTTTGCAAACAGGGGTACTCTAAGCTTCCTTTTTCACCTTGCTTAAGCCAAGAATTCCAATACCTTCACTAAATGGAGGAGGTGTCCAACTAGGTTTCTTTCCAATGCTGTCTCTGAGGTGAATGGGAGGCAAATCATCACTTGGTGTACTAATCCCAACACTGGCAATCTGGCAGGAGAAAGTCACTTTTAAAACCAAGTTTCTCTCTTCTGTTCAGTTCCTCTGTTGCAGATGGATGGGAATTATTGCATGTCTATGATTATGCAGGTAATTATAAGGTCACAATCTATGGATCCTCTAAGATCTCTGGCCAGCAGCCACATCAGTGTATGATCACAACACTTTCCACTCCATTAAATAATTCTCATGCTGTGTGAAATGCAAAGCAATGTGTCCTCAGTTTTAAACTAAAATAAAGCAATTACACGTGCAGAACACCAATTTTTGAGAAGAACTTGGACAGAGAACAAGCTGCAAGCCACTGCTCTTTCACATCCTGATTGACTTCAGTCCACTCCCAGTTTTTCAACAAGAAGCTAGAAAGTCCTAAAGGCAGAAGGACTTGGAATGGCCCAAGGAGTGCCTTAAGTGCACTTCAGTCTATTGAAATCAGTTTTCTCCAAAGTAATGCTTCAATAAATGGAAATATCATCTCGGTATAATTACTGAAAATATGAGCTTTGTGTACCAGTGCAGAATCTTGGATATTTTACATCACATACAGACAAATATTCAATTCACAACAGCTTAAAAGAAAAGACACAGTGATTGTTTTGATTCCCTCCTGTCAGGTTCGATCTATGCTGGTGAGATGCCACCAGTTCCCAGATGGTATCACTGCACAGAAGTGATACACACAAGAATTGCTGTAGGAACAATGACAAACAATCAGGCCAAATATACCTGACATTTTGGGTTCTAATTATCACAGGCAACAAGCTAAGGCCAAAATAACTAGTTTCAACTCAGTTTACCTAAGCAAACAGTTCTTGGAATTTCAGTAGCAGACAAGATCTGCTAAGGCTTTGTTCATCTTCTCCACAAGGAATTGCATGTCCCTAGGAGTCACATAAGCATGGGGCCTGAAGGGATAATTCTAAAATCATCCCTTCTGCTCAAAGTTAGAGCTATGTATGACAGCAACACTGTTTTTATTAATGAGCTGTATTTTAGCTCTCTATTCTTGGCGATGCTTTCCAGAGCTGCTCTGTTTATGGCCTTTCCTGTGCAACATAACTCAATACCCCTGTTATGTAGATAACTCAGATTTATGCCTCTATCCTATGAGACATTTCACAAATACAGGCTTAGTGTTGTCAGGCAGTTTGATGGATGCTAAATCCTGAAATTTACTCAAAGACATCCTGATAATGGCATGGCAATGCTGGTCCCAAATAGAAATACATCACCATTGTAGCAATCCATTCCCTCTCCCCACCCTCACTGCCTCCTGTGATAGACCTCATATTGCTCCAGCAGTGTAACACACGAGGCATCACCTTAGCATTACCCAATGCACATGCATCACCACTTGGAGACACTCAGATAATTGAGTCCTGCCCAAAGGGAAGCTGCACTTCTTCCTCAGGCCTCGTGCATGTTTTTAACGTAGGAAAAATGAAGCCAGGAAAGACTTAGCAAAAAATGAGTAGTCTTTTTGCTTCATTCTGATTTTAAAAGGACTTATGAACACTAGGCAGTGATGATTGCATGACAACCAGTTAATATTGCCTAACCTGGTAATATTTTATATCTAAACCAGCAGTAACACCACTACCAGACCCCAAACAAGCAGCAATCATTCTGGTAACTTTGCAGGCCTAGAACTCTTGAACCATCTGCCACATCAAATGAAACTAGTTGAAAGGAATTCTGGGTGCATATGTAAGTAGTTTGCTCCATAGCATCTCACCCTTATCATGACTGTAAGAAGCCTCTGTGCAGCAAACAAGGAAAGAAGAACTCAAACTGGTGGTATCAAGACAGGCAAATGGGTCTTGTACCCTAACAGGGCCAGAGGCAAAGAGTGTGTCGTGTTGAAAGCCCTTAATGAATGGAAGCAATGGGTAATACTGAGGCAGAGCTGTGCTGCCAGAAGCAAAAGAATCCATTTAATTGGCCTTCTGCTTTTCCAAGAGACTTTGTTCAGCCTTGGATCTGTTGAGCCAAGTCTTCACTAGTAAAAGGAACAAACTCCTAGACTGTCCTTCTGCTATTCTGTTTAGACACAGCTTAAAGACAAGGTCTTTACGACACTTTCGGACACTATTTCAAAAACCAAACCCCCACAACTGTTTGAGCAAGTGTGGTCAAAGTTCTCTAGTACAAACTTTACTGACCAGCTGAATATGAGGTAGCCACTAGCAGAAAAGGACTGAATATTTTAGCTCTTGGAGCTTGCAGTTTCTGGGCAGAGAGTCTGGCTGAGCAGAGCAGATTTTGAATATTATTTAATCTTTATTTGTCTGGACCACTCATTTCCCTTACAAAACTTTCCATCCCTTTCAGCAGGGCTCAGATTGAAAGACAGACTCCACTACTTCCCAGTCTGAGTCTTGAGAGAGGAAATCATGCAGTGCTGTGAGATTGAGGACCAGCAATAGGTCTCCTAAGATGGCAAGGATTTCCCAGTCTTCACCTCAGCTCCTGTTTTGCAGAGCCAGTTGCTCTTCATGGCAAAGTAAAGCAGAACAGAACTCAGCATGAAAAGTAGAGACAACAATGCAATCAATAAAGGTGATAAATTTGTATATACTTATTGTAAGCAGTCATGCATTGCTACACACCACATCCAAAACAAACACTATTTCTTGCCACTATCTAGCAAAACCTTGTGACTGTGATAGGACAAATCACTCTTTTTTATTTCACTGGGTCCTGAATGCAGAAGAATTGCCAAAACTATTTTACTTGAGAGAAGCAATGGAAAGATTTACAAACAAAAGAAAATTAAAAGGTTGTTTTGCTAGAAAGAACACCACAGCTTTTACAGCTGTGACAATGAACCCAAGGCTTGTTCTACCATAAAGCTCACAGAAGGGCAGCACAAATTTTCAGTTCAAAGCACTGTGCTCTTCCAAGATGTGGGTTTTTTGCAGGAAGGAAAGTTTGGTCTCCCTGATTTCCAGTACCGAAGTATGTATTTCTTTAAATCAGTGCTCAAAGATCCCTGGCACTTCCTTAGAAGTGTTACCTTGTGACAGATTGTCAAAAAAAGGTATCAATCCTCCTTACATAAATGGCTGGTGAAATGCAAGCTTCGTTAAGAAAACACCTTCAGGACTTTACCAGCTCCTCGGCAGAGGAAGATACCTCCAAAATAGATCACTCTCCTCCTACACAAAGAGAAGTCATTCCAGTACAGCTAAAAGGTGAATTTGACCTGGTTTGCACAAGACTGTGGGAGATAACTTCAAGAGTTCTTGATTTTAACTAGTTTCTGTATATTAGAGTTGCATTTCTCCAGACTACTTGGAAGGCTTGAACCTTCCTTTCACCACCACTCCCAGTCCATCGTTACAAACCCTCATCCTTCTTTTAACCTTAAAAACCAAAAGTGATAAGAAAATGTACATCCTGTGCAATAGAAAGTGTTGTATTTTCCACAGCCTTTCCCAGGGGAAAACACTAAGGCCAAGAATTCTCAGGCACTTTCCTATAATCAGTGTATTCCCTAAAACGATGTGTTTTTCTTGGTCTGATTCTAACCTACATCATCTATTCCTCAAACAGTAACAGCTCTTGGTAAGATAAGCATTCTGGGAACCCTTTCAAGCACTAGCCATGAAATGACTGCACAAGCACAAGAATCAGCAGTCAGGCTGGGGAATGGCCCTGGGGTCAGAGGTGTTTGCTCTGTGCTCTCGTTCTTGGCCTGATCCCTGAGGAGGGAAGACACCCCAGGCTGCCAGATCCACCTCACATGCTGAAGCTAAATCTGTATTTTCCCAAGGATTGCTTGGTGCCTGCCTCAAGTTGGACTCTGTTGTTTACTATTTTCAGTGCCCAAGATTGCTGCTCACTTCTGTAAATAGCAGCATATTTATTACTGGCTCCGGATCAACAGAACCTTTGAGATACATAATTTTTCATTGCCATTACCAAAACATGCCTTAATTCTAAACTGTAAAACCTAGAGAATTAATCAAATATGTGCATTTTACCCATGCCTGTGGCTGAAAACAAAACTGTTTTGGAGAATGGAACAATGAATGGAAAATCAAGCACAAGACACGAAAGTGGCTTAAGGTATCGAATAAAAATAACAGAAAACAATTGCCCAGAGAGGTTTTCTCCTGTGATCTTGAGTCACAATGTATTACCAGAAGACAAAGTGATCTTTAGCAGAATGAATGAAGGACATGCTCACAAACCTCGAGTGACCTCCGCATGCTAAGTGAGTGACTTCAGCAGCAGAGAGCAGAGTCTGCACTGTGGGAATGCCAAAGTTAGGAGGTTCATGGTCATCCACAGAACAATGCAAATTAATAAGTACATGAAGGATAACACAATGTGAACAAAGACATCAAATTGTTGCTAGCAGATTTTCCATTAGAGTGAGAGGATGAATTTCCCTTTCTAAATTACGCTAATCCTTTTGCTAGGACTTTGCTGCTTCTTTGCTTTTTCCTTGAATCCTCAAAACTCAGAAAGAAGGTTAAATAAGGTTCCTTCAAAAGAAAACACTCGTTAAAAAATTAGGAGACCAGAAGCATAGAAAAGAAACAAAACACAACCCCCAAACAGATGGAAGTCAGATCTCTCTCCCTTTAGGGGTGAATGTTTTTCCTGACAGTCCAAAACAAAGATTTTCTATGGTTTGTTTCAAGACAAGGAAAAAACGTGTATATTTGGGATGGAAATATCAGAATGCTCTCAGCATTATTTTGGGAGACATTTATAGACTGTGATAGGTTTCCAGAAAGACAAAGTATTTTAGTAACATGTCTTTATATCTGTCATAAAGAATCTTTCACAAGTGCTGTTAAAAACCCCTGGCCAAGAAACAGTGTTAAGATTCCCTTTTATCATTTTCATTTGTTTGAATGATAAGATTTAAGACAAACACATTGGAAAGGAACTTACAGCAAGAAGTTACCAAATCCTACAACAGTGAAGATGGGTAGAAAAACTCACTACAATCACATCATGTTGTATGAAAATTATGATTATAGACAGGACAAGTATTTATTAGTGTGCAGTTGTTACATTAACTACTACTAGTTACCATTAGAAATTACTACTAGAAATTCATGAGGTTTTTTTAAAGCAAGATATAGCTGTGGTGTAAGTGGAAAGAAAGAATATATGCTCAGTTTGGTCACTGATCTTGTGCCATTTGTTCTGTGAAGACATACAATCTCCACGAGGTCTATCTTTAACTGAAGAAAATCATAGCCAGTGTTTTAATTTAGGAAAACATTCAAGTGCATGCTTCATTTTCCCTCAGTCACAAAAATTTCCTAACTTGTGATTAACTTTGATTTAAGTGGGCCAGACTCAGACATTCAAAGCCAGGAGCAGGCCCAAGACTGTCCCAACAGGTTTCCTTTCCTCATTCACTCTGTGTTGCATCAGCCCTTTTTTCCTCCCTCCTCTAAAATCCAAAATCATGAGCAAATGACTAAGTTTGCTCAGCTTTGAACAGAGTACAGGAAAGGCAGAGTGCTCAGTTCTCTGAGCAAAGCAGAATCACCAGCTGGACACTAAATCCTCATTCTTTCACCAGCCACTCTGAAGACTTTCACCTCTTACAGGCACACCTAAACCCTGAGTTAGGCACCATACATCAGCATTCTAAGAATCAGGAATACATTAGGTATATTTTCCTAAAACCAGCAGAGGAATACAGGATTATGGTGTCTGGTAGCCAAAGCACTTGGACAAGAAATTGGAGATGGGGATTTTCAGGGCTTTCATAGCCTGAGGGAATTCAAACATTATTCTCCTGGAGAATCCTAGAATTTAGGGGTTGGAATGGAGCTTAGAGATCACCCAGCCCCAACCCCTGCCCTGGGCAGGGACACCTCCTCACTAGATCAGGTTGCTCAAGGCTCATCCAGCCTGGATTGAACACCACCAGGGTTGGGGCAGCCACAGCCTCCCTGGGCAACCTGTGCCAGGGTCTCACCACCCTCACAGGGAAAAACCTTTTCCTCCCATCCAACCTAGACTTTCCCTCCTTCAGTCTGAACCCATTCCCCCTTGTCCTGTCACTGCAGTTCCTAACACAGAGTTCCCCTCCAAGAACACATCTCATTTCAGGGTTTAAGCCAAGCAGGAAATGTCCCTTCCCATTTCCCCCCACTCCCTGGGGGCTCCTGAATCAAACTCACTGAAAAACATAAAACCAAAAATCAGCTCTACAGGTGAAGAAATTCTACAAGAGCACTAATATTTTTGAAACGTTGATTAGCTTGGAAAATCCATCCCTGATTCATTTCCTGGTGTTTGATGACTCTTTCTCTGTCTGCTTTCCCCAGAAAACATTTTGCTCTTCTCTTAGCAAGGAGTGACATTCACAGAGAGCTTTTCATAAAACGAACCTACTCAAGGCTATTCTGTGAAAAGCATGACATTCGTTTTGCATTTATGGCAATGTTTAAATAAATACTCTCCCCAAAGTGTTTCACAAGAGCCTGGAGTGCTGCACAGAGTGCAGAGATTGCTCCCAGTCATCTTTGGTACTGAAAGCACATTAACGTGGCAGAGCAGCCAGAGAGGAACATGTGGAGAACTTACTGGAATGACAGTCCTGATTTGATAAAGATGCTAACAATAGCTGTTAAAGAGGCCCAAATAAAAAGAGAACTGGAGAAAGAAGTTGCAACAGCTAAAGATTTACAACTGCTCTCCTACTCTCTCCAGGCCTGTGCTACCATGAGTGTGCAAACCTGCACTGAGGGGCACATGCTTGGCCAAGCAAATGTGAGGAGGCAAAAAGAACTCTCAGGACTAATTGTGAATGGCACAAATTCATCTGAGAACAAAATATATTCTCAAAGGAATTGTCTCCTCAGAAATAGCAGAAGCAAGGTCAGTTCATCCAGAAGATGGAAGGGAATGGGTCTGGGGTGATAATCAGTGCTCTATCTCTGTACCTCAAAGGATGATAGTCCTGCAAAACATCATTTATTTAATAACATAAATAAAATATTAACTTATCCTGGCAAAGCAAATACATTGAGCATTCTCTGTTGCATCTATATTGAGGGAAGTCAACAGGATTGGAGAGTCAATCCCATTAATAATAGATAAACATGAGATTTTCCTGTGTAGTTTGGAGAGGTGCACAAGGCTTAACAAACACAGGGCAACACGTTCCCTCCTCTGTATGAGAGAGACAAGATGCAGATGTGACATTTGCAACAGCCTGGGAGAGGAGAAATGGGAAAGAGCACTACAAGGATTGATCAAAAGCCACTAAACCCATGAAATGAGAGCTCCATTCTGACTTCAGCCTCCAAAAAGAAGAGTAATAGATGGGATGAAAGGAATAAGAGCATCATACCAATGAAATACTCAGTGCTAGTGAGAAAGATCATAGTGCAGTTCAGATTAGTTTTAAGGAAAGAAAGGTATTCAAGAAGAATTAAATTTGGGATACAAGGCTTAGGGGAGGGTTTGCCTGCTATTGTTTTAGGCTGTTGGAAGAATAAAAATTAAAAGATGAAAAAGACTGTAGTTGTCAAAAGGAGATACTAAAATTCAGTTCGGGATTTCAGAAGCAGGAAAACGACAGAAGTGTGGATTTCAGGGCTCTGAAAGATGGACCAGGGATTTAACACTTGGAGGACAATGAAAGGAGACCTAAAACTGAAGGCTAAGTCAGAAGCCAAGAGAAGACCAAAGTCTGGCACTGTAATCAAAATAAAGCTTGAAGGAAAATGCTTCAAAGACTGAGTTTGCTGATGAGGTAGCACTTTAAGGTGGCTGAAAAGGACAAGTACAAGAGGTGACAGGGAGACAAAACAAGCAGAGGAACACATACCAAGGCATGAAGTGAAGCAAAGAGAGCAAACCCTTAAAAGAGAGAGATACCAAGAGCTTTTATCAACTAGGAGAGTTGTTTTGCTCTACCACACTACAGTTAGTAGTTAGACAGTACACAGAGCTGGTACCCAGCTGATTTACTGCATGTACATCTGTGTCACAGCCACTGTCAATCACAGCATCCCCAGCACCTCCTTAGAAACCCCCAGAGACAGGGGACGAGCTCAGCATTTGATGGGGGATATTCCCCATCCCAGAGCTGCAGGAGCAACAGGTCTGTGTGCTGAGCACTGTGTTTCTCACCCTGACACAGGCTTTGGGGCAGGGATTCAGTTTCACATGTGTCACTCAGCAGTTTCCAGCAATACCTTGGGGCTGCAGCTCCGAGGAACACGAGGTAACAGAGGCTGTGGCTGTGCAGACAGCAGTGCTGACAGTGTAAACAAACCAGTTAGAGGCACGTCAGGCTTTGTTCAGCCAGGAATCACATCCTTGTTAGGAGCTGAAGCATCACACCTGCTCCTTTTAGGTTAACTGTCCAACTGCTGCTGTGTAAATCTGCAGTTGAAATGTAATGCCACATGTCTCCTGAGGCTGAACGACAACGTGTGAGAAAGGGAAACTGAAATAAAATACCAAACACACCTAACCTGTGATATCTCACATGGCAACATATCCTTCCAGCAGGGAATGCACCTCTATCCTTGAGGCAGGATTCCCCACAAACACCAGCTCTATCCCTGTATCCCAACAGACAGAGAGGAGATGGTGTTTCCCTGAACAGCCTTAGTAGCTACAAAAGCTGAAATAGAGAAAACTGTCAGTGCCACCTCTGATTCCCTGGAGAAATGAGTTGAATGATCCCTGCCACTAGAAATGTTGGATCTTCTTTCCAGTCCTGCTTCTGGTAACACACAGCACAACATCCTGCTGTAATGAACTACACAGTCACACTCTTCTTATCATCTGATGAGTAGCAGTGGAGGGGCATTTCCATATGAACAGCACTGTCCTTCTGAAAAGCCCAATCATCCCACCAAAGACCTACTCAAGGCTGTCCAGGCATTCCTCAAACACAAACCGGTTTCACAGCAATGGCTGGGCCAACAGATCCATCAAAACCATCACAATCAGAAATCCATCAAAATCAGAAAAGAAAGGAGCTGCAGGTTCTGTCATTCAGTGAATCTGCAAACACAGAACTTCACTGCCTGAAATTGTGCTCTGACCATTGTGCTCCCATGGACAAATGCAATTACTGCCTCTTGTAAACAGGATAATTGGTGTGAGAGAATATAGTTCAGAATCTCTTGTATGTGAACAACATCTCACGAAAAGCTCATAGACTTTTAGGTTGAGCTGTGATCAATAGCAATCACCACAGTCCCATTGGAATGGATAAAACTAAGCTGCTCTGTTGGTTCCTCAGCTGAGAGTTTGGCTCGTTTTTTCTTAAAGAAAACTTGTCCTCTCTCCTAGCAAAATAAACTAGCTATTCAAGCTCTTGGGGGGAAAAAAAATCTCATTAGCACAAAGGCAAAAAGCCTTTTTTAGACAAGGCAATCAAAAATCTTAGATCAACTGTAAAATCTGAACTCTCTCAGTGATTGCTCAGTCATTGCTGAAGCCTCTGAGGAGAGAAGCTCTGAAAGTGGGAGTTGCTGCATTGCCAATAAAATGACAAACACTAACAATCCTTGTTTTTTGCCATCAGACTCATAAACTGGGATGGCACAGACCTTGTGATCAACCAGCAATACATTTTCCTGAAGGAAAGGTCATGGCATTGCTGCTGATTCACTTGTCCTTGAACTGCAAGGCTCCAGTCAAAAGAACACACACTTTTGATGTGTTCATCTGCTGACTGTGTATTTTACCTTGTGTCTGTCTAGTTTTCAAATCCAAGAGACATAGGCATTCATATGGTCCCACCTCATGTCACCTTTCCTGTTGCATCAGCCAGATTTGTAACCTGACCAAAGAAAGATTCTTCCAACAAGCTGATTTATTGCTATTAATCATACAATTCAATAAATCAGTCTCCTCAAAGATCAGAAGGAATTTCAGGTCTTTTAAGTTCCTGTTTCTTGTTAAAAATTAATGCTTTAATCACCTTTAATATGATGCATTTAGTTTTAATTTGTTGCCCCTTAAAACTGTTGGCTTTCTCCAAAGTATGATGATTTGCCCAAAAGTTACACCTACACAACAAGTGGGTGGAAAGGCTAAAATTTTCTGTTTACAAACTGTCTTTGAACAGTCAATACACTTTACAAAAAGTGTTTGGCACTGGTTGAATGCAATTTATACCCATCACAAAATGAAAACAACTTGTCAAGGTTTTATGGAATTGCTTTCACATAAAGTATTTGTTAATTTTCTTTTTCCTGATCCAAGATATGCTGAAGTCATTAGAAAGGCACTGACTCCCCTGAGTTATGCATCAGGCTGTCTTCATTCAGCAGACAGAGCTGGCTAAATAATGCACAGATATCTCCAGTGAACTATTCATTTGGTAAATTTTAAACTGAGAGATACTATTGTCCCTTAGCATTCAGCCCTGAGTCATACTTACTTGGAAATAAAACAGAAGACTAAGGAAGCATTGGACAAAAGTAACTTTTTTTTTTTTGTTCTCTGGATACATCATAGAATCATCAAGAGACCTTTAAGACCATCTAATCCAACCATCAAAGCAGCACCACCATAATCACCCCTAAAACACATCCCCAAGTGGCTTCAATATTTCCAGAGATGGTGGCTCCACCACCTCCCTGGGCAGCTTATTCCAATGCCTCATCACCCTTCCAGTGAAAATGTGTTTTCAAATATCTAATCTGAACCTCCCCTGGTTCAAGTTAAGGCCATTTCTTCTTGTCCTTTCCCTTGAAACAAGGCAGAAGAAATTGATCCCCACCTGACTACAACCTCCTTTCAGGAGTAGAGAGCACTGAGGTCTCCCTGAGCCTCCTTTTCTCCAGGCTAAACACTCCAGCACCTCAATGTCTTGCAGTGAGGAGCCCAGAACTGGACAGAGCACTCAAGATGCCTCACTAGTGCCAAGGACAGAGGGACAATCACTTCCCTAGTGCTGCTGGCCACAGTATTCCTGGTACAGGCCAAGACACCCTTGGCCTTTTGGCAGCCTGGGCATTCAGGACCCTCTCTGAGCTCTCAGCAGCTTTCTTGTTCTCATCTTGTGGAAGGACTTTCCCAATGTCCTACTGGCTGGCACTAGATCTGGCTGAAAAGTGAGTGAGTGTGCACTCCCAAGCTTTACACGAGGAACAGCTTCCCATGGATGAAACTGCTGGCTAGGACTATTTCTGTTTGTGATGGTCCACTGCACAGCATGGAGGACTCTGAACCATTACTGTGAACAATGTCTATTCTATGTGAAGCCTCACAGAAGGCAACTGACATTTGATCTCATTTCTTACAGATATTGCAGCACTCCCTCCTGTACATCCTGCCAAAATATTTGCAACCAAGTGCATTTGACTGAAAACTTGGCATGGGACTTCCATGAATTATTTTCAATTCACTGAATAGGTAGATTAACCAGGGAAAAAGCACAATATATAAGGGCAAATCAGTGAGCCAATCAGTGGCAGATGCTTCAGAATGGAAGTATTTTTCCCTTTCATACACAGTTTCCCTCGTTAAGGCATTGCAATCAACACCCCACACGTGAAAGGCTAATGCCACAAATGGAGACACTCAGCACTGTGAAGTGACAAGCTTTTAATAAAGACAACAGCATTTGGCCTCTGCAAAGAGAGGCAAAGGAAATGTGCACTTTCATGTTAGAGTGCGTGGGAAAAGCAAACATCAGGGAGTTCCTCCAAATCTGCAAAGGAAATCAGGTGGGGAGGGAGCAGGGCTGCAAGGAAAGGCCTGGGAGAGACATCCAGCTCTTTATCTTGGAGCATCCTGGGTCTGCCTGGCCTCTGCCTGCCCCAGGGACAGAGATTTTCTCAGGCAAACTGACAGGGGAGATAATTTCACCAATCTTTGGATCTGACAACATGACAAGAGGGCAAATGCTACCTAACACTAATGTTCATGCAAAATAAAACATTCAACAGTTGAAAGATTTTGTTATTCCATAATACTTCCTAAAGCAAGAGTCACAATAACCATGGGCTGTTCCAGTTTCTGTAAAAATAGCTTGAAACAACAAACTAAACTGTTAGATATTGCTCTGCAGAGAGGCTTTCAAAGTTATTTCACTGTATACTAGTGGATTTTTACAACCTCAGACATTTTTCTTAGAGTGTTTTAGAACATTTCCAGATCATGTTGGATAGAAACAAGTGCAGTTTTTATTAATACTTTGGCAATTCTGAAAGGCAAATAAACTTTCCTCAATTACTTTTCTTTCTAATGTTTTGGAGGTCTTAATATTTAATTCCTATATTTTAGCTGGTTTTCTACACTAATATATATAAGGAGGGTTAGACTCTCCATCATATAAAGAATCTTTCATAGCACTTCCATGATGTCAAGTAGACTCAATGGACGTGAAGACCCTTTAGAAAAAGGCCTCCCTGGATGGCTTAAATCTCTGTAAAGCAAAATACAAACCCCTTTCTAACTGCAGCACAAAGGGAGATTTGGATGTGACTGAAATCATCTGACTACAGATGCCAGCACAGTTTTATTATATAATGCATGTGAGCACAGCTGCTTTCTTATCACAAGACCCAATGTGAATACAGCACACACTGAAGGGCAGAGTTACCTTCCCTTCTGCCTCCTAATGAATCCCCCTGATGGGTCACTCTCCATGGGCCATCACAGCACAGAAGTTGCCCAGAGAACATGACAAGGCACTGACACCAAACCATCACTCTCTGGATGCTGTTTTCCAAAGGACACCAGGCTATTCCTGGAGGCACCTTCCTGTGGAATAACACAAATGATTTCCATGGGAGCTAAGAGGGTGCAGCCAGACACCTGATTTGCAGAGTCTTGGGGTGCCATGTGCAAGGAATCTGCAGGAAAGGTTTCACTCACACACAGTGAGAAAGTTATCTGCAAACTATTCCTGACTAGGGAGCACAGCATTACTGAGTGAGCTCTGCAATCCACTCAACACCTCTAGGGTGATACCAAGACCTACATGAGCACATTGAAATCTCAGTACTCCTGTGTACACAGGACATACACACCTTGACCAGCAACTGCCTCCTCAGAGAGGCTGCAATGTAAAGTATCTGAACAGCAGAAACCACATTTTAAGCAAGATTTTCCTAACTTTCAATATGTGATTAATCTAATCCAGTTGGGCTTCACAGATTTCCATTTGGAAACCTACCTCAGCATTTTGTTCTCCAGAATATATGTGAAAGGGATGCTCAGCACACTGAGAAGAGTGAAGAAAATTGGCTAGATCTAGCACAAATCAGATGTTAGGGCTGAACTAAAACTGATTCTCTTGGCTGAAGGTTGGACAACACAGAGCGATAGTGAGGAGAGGAAAAGAAAGGTATATTTCAAAGAC
>NW_008689571.1:0-12007 GCF_000695815.1 Acanthisitta chloris
TGCCGCTTCCTCCTCCCCGCGCCGCCCGTGGCCTGGGGCGGGGAGCGGGCGGCCCTGGCTCCCAGCGTGGCACCTGCTCTGGGACCAGCTGCCCCCGAGCCCTTCGCTCCCCCGGGTTCCAGCGGAGGAGAGGCTGAGGTTTTCCTCCAGCCGCTGCCTGCCTGGCGCTTCGCTCGGCGTTGCCCTGCACCTGATGCGGCTTCTGTAGCCGCCGGGCAGAATTTGTCCTCCGTCTGAGTACCGGAGTGTGCATTAGGAAAAAATACGCTATTTTTCCCGTCCTGGTCTCAGATCAAAATATATACCTATCATGAGATGCTTTGGGAAAAATTTTATAAAGGGTGGGAGAGATGTGGAGGAGATTGGTGCTCGCAGAGATGAGATTTTATTTCTTTTTTTGAGTGCTAACTGTAGCCTGAAGAGCATGAGCAGAGCTAAATGTATCTTCCAGTAGATCTGCCCTTAATGTGCTTGTATGTCCAAGAGCATTTGGATTTCTCCCATGCATGTCTTTTGCTTGCTTTTTTGCTTTCAGAAAGTCAAACCAAGTAGGGATGCTGAATGGTTTTCTGCCTGCAGTGACCTGCTAGCAGTCTTTGGGATATGTTTCCCTATCGGGTGGTGTGGAGCTTGCACCTTGATAACTGTGTGTCTACTGAGAGCCAAGCTCTGGCCTGTAAAAATGTTGTCTTAGCACTTCAGTTTGGGTGGGGGAGTTTTTATTTTCCTGTGTTCAGCTTGGTGCTCTCAAGCTGAGGGAATGCTTGAGCATTCTGCCCTGGGGGGAAACAGGCATATAAGTTTATTTGGAGACTTCCTAGTAATGCACTTAATCTCTGCTGTGTGGTTGCTTTTGAAGTTAATGTAATCTGAAATGTATTTTCTTTTTTTCTCTCATGCTCTTTCACAAATAAGGTCTGTGACAGTCTGAGAAGATGGAGTAGCTAACTGCTTTGTTTCCTGTTACTTAGTGTTGATTTAATAATATAGTGTTTAAGAAAATGCTCCTTGTTTTATTACTTAAGCTTTCTGAGGTTTGAAGTCTTTGCTTGTTGATTATTAGATAACTGTCTACATGGGCAACTTGCATGTAGTGAGATATGTAGGAAAGGCCATGGAAGGGACTTCTAGTGACTCAAGTTTCATTTTGGGATTGAGTTAGGAAGATGCTCTTGAACGGACTGCCATGAATAAGCTCAAAATAACAGGACCAGTATTACAGATGTAGAATCTATGCTTGGCTCTAGCCTGCCTCAGCTGATAGATATGCATCTTGGTCTTATTCCTGCCTGCTCTAGGCAGCCAAGTGCCAGAACACTTAACTAGAAATTACTGACTCCTTTCCATTATTACTGACAGTTTTTTCCACTTGCAACAAATTTCTGAGTGTTTGGAGACTCAGAGCTGGGTTTCTGTCCCTGTGTGGTATAGACTTTCCATGAGCTTTAACCTTGTATTTTAGCCTTGTTGGAATACATTTCTGAAGATTTATTTCGTATGTGTTGCTCCTCTGGGTGTCATGTGGCATTTCTCATAGTTTCCAAACACATATTTCTCCTGTGGGACTGAATCATTGTATTTTTTCCAACTTTAAGCAGTGTGCTGGGGATTGGTCTTGCAGGCCAAATCATTGTGTTTTTTCCAGCTTTAAGCGGTGTGCTGGGGATTGGTCTTGCAGGCCAGATCTGCATCTCAGACTGAGGAGGTGACTTTGCCTTTAACTTGTGTTTGAAGCTCAGTAAGTGAAACTTACTGATTTAATAATTCTTCAGCTGCCATTCAACCGTGTCTGGAAGTATGAACCTCCAACTGTTTAACCTCTTGATTTGCTTCCGTTTTTTCCAGCTTTAAGCGGTGTGCTGGGGATTGGTCTTGCAGGCCAGATCTGCATCTCAGACTGAGGAGGTGACTTTGCCTTTAACTTGTGTTTGAAGCTCAGTAAGTGAAACTTACTGATTTAATAATTCTTCAGCTGCCATTCAACCGTGTCTGGAAGTATGAACCTCCAACTGTTTAACCTCTTGATTTGCTTCCAAAACTCTATTCTCACACCGAAAAGCTTATCAGCTATCTTGCCTCACAAAAAAAACCAACAATATTCTGAGAAATATGACAAGATGGCAAAACTGTGACTGAAAGGAATGCTTTTTGTTACTTCCCCTCATTATTGAGTAAATCCTTTTGTTCTGATACTCATCACTTTAGCTGGTGAATTGGATTGGTTCACTGATGGAACAGAATGCTCATGTAAATGGAAAAGAAAACAAGAATCTTCCACACTTGGTTTTTATCTTCACTGCTGGCCCTCAGTGAGGGAATGGGAGCAGTCAGCTGGAGGATGGGCAGTAATGTCATCAACATCACTTCTGGTAGTAGTAAGGTTGAAATTCTCAGCCTGTTTCCATCCTGGATGTCTGAAGGTGGGATTGTTGCTGTCATTGAGGCAGGCTGCACTTAGCCTCTTTTAAGGATCTGGTGTGCCTTAACTCTTTTTCCCCTTACAAAAAGGACTCAGAGTTCCTGCACAACAGATTAAGAAATCTCAATTTCCACAGCTAATTAGGCTGTAGTACTTTGAGAAAGAGTACTGTTCTGGGAAGAGGAAAAAGTTCAGTGCTTGTTAAGAAGAATGTCTGAAAGTTAAACTGCCAGTTATTGCATACAGAAGTGAAAGAGGCAGATGAAACCTGGGCAGCAAAACATTTCAGTGAGATCCCTTGTTTGTTTTAATAGTGTCTTTAAAGCTACAGAGGTGTAGATGACTGGCAATTATGGATCCAGACCTCTAAGCTTAGGAGGCAGGCATGTAGAGACACAGATTAACAGTGTCTTGGGATTCTTTTCAGTGCTTTGCTGTCATTTCTTTCCAATTGGTCCTTGGTTTTATGCTCTTAGTATGTCTTCTCCCAGAATTGTCACACTTGAGCTTGATAGGAGTATCTGTCTCTGTGTAGTAAAGACTTTCCAGGAACTCTAACTTGTATTTAGGCATGCTGGAATAAATCTTTTGAAAAGAGATCCCAGTTTCCTCTCAGCATTTCACTTTCTCTTTCCTCCAAGAAATCTCAGTTTCTTATCAGTATTCTGTTCCCCCTCCCTGCAGTTGGACAGAATAATCCTGTGTGGGGCTCTGAATCCTCCCTTGGCGTGGATTAAACTTTCACTTAGGAAAGATATGGAGGCTTTGTAATAATAGAGAAATAACATAACCAGGAAAAAATTCAGTCTGTATTCTACTCTAAACTTTGAACCCATGTCCAAACTTCTAACTTCATACGTAGAGGTCCTTCGGTTTAAGTAATTACAGCTATGCCTGTTGCTTTGGTGCCTGCAAGGTCACAGCTTTGTTTCTAACTCTACAGGCACTAGTTTGAGATTGACTTGTCTCTGTTTCCTGAAATAGATTGTTTTCCCAGATGGTAGTTTTGTCTGAAGAATGTGAAATCCTGGGGAAGTGGAAAGTGTATGCAAGTTTAACACAGCTTGTGTAATGTACCTACTCATGTGAAAGGTTCCTTCCAACTCAGACTATTCTATGATTCTATGTAGCTTAACCTCTGAGGCAGGGGGAGTCCTGGCAGCCCATCAGCCCGTTTAGTTTAAGGGATTGCTATTTCTGGTATAAAACTGTGGTTTCAGCACTTCCCCCAAAGTTGTTTCACTGCTATTTACAGTACTAAAAGAACCAAATAGGAAAGTATTGCTGAATTTCTGTCTTGTGAAAAAGCCGAATAAAATATCCAGGGGATATTTTGGGGGGAGTGCTTTAGTTCAACTCCCAAAAGAAGTTTGAAGTCATAGACAATATTTTGCCTGCTGGAACCTCAGGTTATATGACTATACTCTGCATTTAGCATGTGTGCTCTCTCTCAACAGACAAAACATGTTTATGAACTGCTGCTTCCAAAGTACTTGTTGCCTCTGCTCCAGTGGAAGTAGAGCAACTGAACTAGGTGTTTCTCTAGTATTGAAGGTTTGAAAACCATGACTATGGGATGTACAATGGCTGTGCTGCAAAGTGTTCAAAATAACTTTTGAAGTTGTGGTTTTTCTACTATTAGGTACCCTAGGACACTAAGATGGATATTAAAAGTGGGGACTTATTGTCCTAGATGGTTTTATGAGTGAAATAAAGAATTTAACTAATTTTTTGTGTTCAGTCAGTCAAAGTTTGAAATGTCTCTTGAATACAGGAAGAAGAGGTAAAGGTAATAAGAATGTTCTCTTATTTTAGGAAATTAATATGACAGTTTAAACTGGCAGCATGGCTAAACTGAATGATAAAGCCTGATGTGTTCTGCAAAGTCAATAGTTATACTATCTCAGGTGCTGAAATGACAATGTATCCCATTGTAGACAGTACAGCAAGAGTGATGCTACACTGGTTCTGCCAGGATGACTGAAGGAAGGTAACTTCTTGGTTTCCACTGAAATGTCTTTGTCTTTGGCATGGACTTTTTTTCATCTTGCTCTTACTGTGGAACCAAAGACAACTGAAAAATGATTGCTGGACTTCAATGCAGCAGGTCAGAACACTAGGCTATTGTTAGCCTTTCTCTCTGTTAAACTGCCGGAAAATGTGTATATTGTTACTAGATTTTGGCATACATATATTGCCGCTGTGGTAGTCTTATCAGTGGGAGGGACAGTTACAATCACTGTCCAGAAGCACAGTGAGTAAAGCATCAAAGCTTAATGATTTTAGCAGTTGTGATCTAAACAAAAAAGGCAGTGCAGTGAATTTGTAGCTTCCACTTCATGTACGGTACTTCATGTATCAGTATCCTGAATCTAGTTAGTTGCTGGTGTTAAAATTACTGGAAGCTGCTCATTGTTCATAAATGAGTGTTTCTTGGTCCTGTATTAAGACTAGATGTTTGCAACTGTGAGGACATCTTGCTTTAAATACTCTAGAGCTAGTGGTTTGCAGGTCTGGGAGGCTTAACAGAGCTGGTCAGAGGAGTCTGGTATTGATAAAACTGGAATTACAGATAAATCGATTTTTTAATCCCATACTTAGCAGAGCTAGTCTTGTTACAAGTCTCTTAGTTTGTTTTTACCAATACATTAGTCAATGTCAAGAAAATGGCTTTGAAGGAGAGGTATGAAGATTGAGTGTGTGACACTTTGTTCTGAATCATAACTTTAAAACATAAAATTATCAGATCTCAAGTGTGCTACTCTACAGTAAGATCTGTGTAATTTGGATAGTGTGTACTGTTTTGATTCTTTTGTCCGTGGCAATAATATAGTTCTTCAACCAGGTATAGTGGAGAACTTCAGGAGTAATCATAGAAGGGCTTGAGTTGGAAGGGACCTTAAGCATCATCTGGTTCCAACTCCCTGCAGTGGGTGAGGACACCCTCTGCTAGACCAGCTTGCTCAAAACCCCATTCAGCCTGGCCTTGATTACTTCCTGGAATGGGGCAATGGGACATTCACAGCTTCTCTGGGCAATCTGTTCCAGTGCCTTGCCACCCTCACAGTAAAGGATTTTGTCCTAATTTCTGATCTAACCCTATCCTCTTTCTCTTTAAAGCCATCATCCCTTGTCCTATCACTATATGCCCTTGTAAAAAGTCTGGGTCCAACTCACATAGGCCCCCTTTTGTTACTGGAAGGCTGCCATAAGGTCTCCCTGGAGCCTTCTCTTCTCCAGGCTGAGCAACCTCAACTTTGTTTTCTTATCCTATCTTCAGAGGGGAGGTGCTCCAGCCCCCTCTCCCTGGTCACTTCATGTTTCCCCTCTGGACTCACTCCAACGGGTCCATGTCCTTATGGACCCCAGAGCTAGTTGCAGTACTCCAGGTGGGGTCTCACAAGAGCAGAGCACAGGGGCAGAATCACCTCCCTTGCCCTGCTGCCCATTCTGCTTTTGATGCAGCTCAGGACACAGTTGGCTTTCTGGGCTGTGAGCACAACATTACCAATGTAAAGCTTCTTGTCAATCAACACCCCCAAGTTGTCAGGGCTGCTCTTAATCCTTTCTCTGCCCAGGCTGTATTTGTGCTTGGGATTGCCCTGACTCAGGTGCAGCACTTTGCACTTGGCCTTGGCCTTGTTGGGCTTCATGAAGTTCATACAAGTCCAGCTCTCAAGCCTGTCCAGGTCCCTCTGGATTGCATCCTTTGTGTCCACAGTGCCGACCACACCACACGGCTTGGTGTCATGGGCAAGCTAGCTGAAGGTCCACTGTCCATGTCCCTGACTAGGATGTTAAACAGTGCCAATCCTAACACTGAACCCTGAGGAATGCCACTTGTCATTGGTCTCCACTTGGGCATTGAGCTATTGACCACAACTCTTCGTGCAATCATCCAGCCAGTTTCTTATCCACTAAGTGGGCCATCTGTCAATTCCATGTTTCTTCAGTTTAGAGGTGAGGATGTCTTGCAGGACAGTGTCAAATGCTTTGCTCAAGTCCAGCTATATGATGTCAGCAGTCAGTAGTAATAATGCTGTTGAATATCTTGCCCCGCATGAAACTTTGTTTCCAAAGACTGGATTTAGAGAATTTAACCTTGCACAAGTCATTGGAGTATCAACTCTGAGTATCTGACTCAGAGGTTGAGTCATTGAAACATGTAAATACTGCTTTTTTTCTCTTTCCAGAGGCAATACCTCAAGTTGTCTTCAGTAGGTAGTGATGATTGTGCTAGTTCTTCACCCGAGGGAAGGAATTCTCGAGTTCACTTCAATCAAGCTCTCCGTTCTTCATGTTTATGACTCCATCACTGCTACAGTCTTTGCTCAGAAAGAAAACAGCCTGAAGTTGTAGAGAGTAGAAATCAGCAATGAGCAAATGTTATTGGTCATCCATCTCAAAATAAATCTTTCTTTGCCAAATCAGGCAGAATTAGCTGAATGTAAAAAAAAGCTGTCTGGGGGTGTAGTGCAGTACTGACTGGGGTTGCGCTGCTTTAGAGGTGCTTCAGGCAAGGTGTGGATATGAGTTCTTGCATACTAGTGTAAATGTGCAGTGTTTTGGGGATACCACCACATTAATGGTGTGAACCTGAGAGTAGTACCAGTCTTTAACCAATAGCAGGGAAGCCTGTTTTGACACATTTGAAAGTAAAACTAATGCTGTAGCAGTAAACTGAGAGGGACAACTGTGCTCTTGTATTTAATCAGGGAATGCTCGGGTAAGTTCCTTGTATATGTAATAAGAGCATAGTGAAGGAAAAGGGAAGTTAACTTCCCAAGAACTCAACATGCATCTGTTTCAGTTATGCAAGTGTTGAGAAGCATTCCTTAGAATTTAGCAGCTCCTAAAGAAGTTGTGGGCAAGTTTCACTCAATTCCTATATGTGTTTAAGGAATAGTATTTGTGTGTGAAATAAGCATGTCAGGATGTTAGTGGCAAGATTGCTTAAACTTTTACAGCACAGGAAGGGTACTTAGTCATGTCTTTAATCACAATGCTTAGCTAATAAGTAAGTTTCTCAACTTCAAATTCTGTTTCAGACTGGAAAACAAGCTTTAAATTCCAGATACCTCCTTGCTGTTTATTTCAAAATTGCAATAGGAATGTGGCTTATCTGGACTTACAGATATAGTGTGCTCAAATAACTGTGGTATTACACTGTTTTCAGGAGTAAAGCCTTTTGGAGGTGATGTAAAATAGACTTGAGTCTGAATGTGCAAAGGTGCAGCAAAAATAGTGATTGTAATGTGGCAAATGGGGGAATAAATTACTGTAACCTGGTACTGTTAAAAAGTGACTAATGTAACAAATTCAGTGGGGAAGCTAATAGTTCACGTGCAACTCCATGTGCACCTGAGTCCAGGACTTGTTTGATAAACATAAGTATTCTTAACCTCTTTTTTTTTTTCCCTGTGGAATTGACAATACAGTGACTTGAGTGTCTAAAAACAAAGTCTTTTTGTCTTGAAGCATATTGATGATTAGTGAACTTTGGTTTTAAATAAAAATTGTGAGTACTAACAGGATGTCTCTTTTGTTTTCAGGTCTTGGCACAGAATGAATATAATTAGAGAAAACAGAGATCTTGCTTGTTTCTACACAACAAAACATTCATGGAGGGGGAAGTAAGTAGTTTAAAGTTTAATTTTGGGGCTTTTTTTAAACGTTTTGTGTGACATTTCTCCTCCCTGTTGTTTGATTTAACTGCATCCAACTGATGGATGAAAATTGAACTAAAGGCTCCTGCTGCTCAGTCTCTGAACTGAATGTGTCTTCACCAGAATCAGTTTGGATTTTAAATATTGTTTCTTTGCACATGTTCCCACACTTCAATGTAGCTCTGAAATGGACCGCCTGACTTACTCAGCTACTGAGTCTCTTGAGCTTGCTACATGCAGCACTGAGTTCAAAGTGGAAGTGCTTTTTCTCAGAACAGGTTTGTGGAGTAGTGTCTTTATGTACTTTAGTAAAAGAGGGTCACTAGTCCACACGCATACTTAACATGTTGTGTAATAGATTATCTGTTAAACTGGGAAGTTGAGATCATTTGAAGAATTCTGTTAATAGAAATAAACTTCATCCCTAATGGGCATCTTCAATCTAAAAACAAAATTTCCATGTTTCTGTTTGCAAAAGCTATGGAAATTTTAATAAAACTATTCATTAAATTATCATAACTAGTATCTGTTATACTGTGCCTGAAGTCGGCAGTTGTGCCTTGTTTTTAGTGTCCTAAGTGACAAATTTTAAAGTTACTTTCTTACCCATTGTTCCTTCTCACATGTGCAGTAGCACTGTGGAACTGAGGTTTTTCCTTGCTTGCTAAACATCAACATAACAAAGAGGGTGGGGTGTCTGCAGCCCAGGAGCATGTGTATTTCTTGATTCTAATGGTTACATGATGAGGTGATGTTAGAATCTGTTGTTTGACCAGTAGTTTGAAGCTGGGTTTTTTTGTTTGATTGGGTTTTTTTGCCCGTCTGCCAAATTCATCCTGTCAAAGATTGGGAAGATTAGAAGGAAAGGAGGATGGGTTTGAAAGGAGCAGCAACCACAAATCTTTCTCATTGTGCTTTGAAGAACCATGAGGTTGCTTCAGTAGCTAATGAAACAGCTCCCTGCATTTTTGTTGGCAAAAATTAAAGCTCTGGGTTGTTCAGAGTCCAGACTAGACTGAGCAGCTCTGAGGGTAAAATCTTTCCTCTACCAGGACAAGATTGACTTGAAATAAATTTTGTTCTATTTTAATTTTACCTCCATAGAATTCTATCCAATACTTGTGTAAATAAGAGTGTTACCTGAGTTGTTATACATGTATTTGGAATTGTAATAATAAGATGCTGTATTGGGGTAGAACATTAGAACAGTTTGTTCCTCCTAGTATCTCTGCTGCCCAACAGAAAATGTCTGATTTTTTCCTCAGATTTTTCTGTGGCATATGTGCACATTTAGAGTGTGTGATTTGAGGCATTTGGTGAAAATTAAATACATAAACCTCAGATTTCTTCTTTTGCCCAGTGCCTTTCATTAAAGAGCCTGATGCAAGCTGTAGAAGTTAGAATGCTGTGATCTTGAACTTTGATGGTAGCTATGAAGTCTTATAGAAATTCAAACTAAGTTTAAAGTCTGAGGTGGTAGCTATGAAGTCTTACAGAAATTCAAACTAAGTTTAAAGTCTGAAGCACAGGTTTTGTGTAAAAATTCAGTGTTGCGTTACTTCTCTCATAATGAAGGGGAAAGGAGTATTTAGTGAGTAGTTGCCTCTTGTTATGTTGCAGCAGAAGCTTATGTGGCTTTTAGTAATTTTATATTTGAATTCTGAAGTCCACTCAGTTCATAGTTATACATCATCAGTATAGTCTGTGGATAACCCTATAAAAAGCAGTAACTTAATGTGTGGTGGAATCCCTTTGATAATTCACAGAACGTGTCACTTTGAGTATGGGCTCTGTGTCTATCCGTTAAAAGTATTTTCTAGTCATAGAGTTAATCTGTAGCTCTGTAAAACTAATGAATGCTGTCTTTCTATCGAGAGTGGTAGTATGAAATTTGTCTACCAGGTTCATCCTGATTAAAAAATTACTTCCATGGTGCTTCGAAGAACCTAGTGAATAGGCAACAGGCTTTTTACTAGGAAGATGACATTTGCTTCAACGCTTCTCAAAACAGCATGGCATTAGACTGCAGAGTAGTTTGAGAGATAATAGTAAACTCTTCAAGGTCTGGATGTATAAAAACCTTTCTTAAATATTAAAAGGTGAAATTCTGGGCAAGAGGATGTTTAGGCTGCTTGTAAGAACTGACTTCTGAATCTCCTCTGTTACTTGGATCTTCTGAATTTACCTAGGGAGAGGAGACAAAGGAAATGGTAACAGGAAATCTGCAGTTCTGTCTTGTGTCCCTTGTCACATCACATATTAAGAATGCTGGATAATAAATATGCTTCCTAGGTCTTGAAATGCAGGCTTCAGCGTGAGGGACGGAAAGGAAGGGGCATTCTTTGACAGACTGAATATAGGGGAGTTATTAGCAGCTAAAGCTTCTACTTCATTACTATGACTTTGCTTGACCTGCATCTTAAATAAGGAAAATTCAACTATGTGGAAAACAAGTTGTTTTTTGAAATAGATTACGCATCTTTAAGGTGGCAGATCATTTCAATACAGATTTTTCTAAGCTTTGAAGAAAATAAAGACTTGCTTTCATACCTAGATAAACTCCTCTGGGCCAGTAATGGCTTCTGCTTCTACCAGTTTGGATAATAATGGAAAATAGAAGGGTATGAAGTTTGTGAAATTGTCTGACCATGAGGTAGTTGCTCTAGACCTTCCTGTTATGAGAAAGGATATGGGGAGCTGCTCTGAATATATCTGAAGCCTATGCAAAGTTTGACCTTACACAGAAATGATGATTTGTGCTGCAGACCTGTCAAGTGAGAGAGAAGGGACTATAACAGAAGAATGTAGAGAAGGATGGAAGAAGCTATCTGCTGCTGCTTGATCCAGCATCTGATATGGCACAGATTCAGATTAGTTAGTCAGCCATCTGGTTGATCATATCTTTCCCAAGCAAACCCACAGTTTACCCAGTATTGAAACTTCAATTCCTGCACTGGATCAGTTTTAATATAGACAATTAGCCAATGTATTTTTTTTTGGCTCAAGAAAGACATCCATGTTCAGATCCTGTTGCTTTAGTCAAAGAATACTTACTAGTTACTGGCCCTGGTTCAGGTTTGGCTTGACTTTTTGGACCAGATGGCTTCCATATAGAAGTACCCTGCAACATGAAGTTTGTGTAGGTATTAGTAATATTCTGATACTTTAAACTCTGGTTAGTTATGTTGCAAAACTTTCAGATTCAGAAATATGTAGAGCCTCTGTTAATAGTTTCAGGGTATGTTTAGAAGATTGTTTAGGAAATGAAACCATAGTAAGGCTTCAATTTTGCGCATGATGCATCTAAATTTCTTAGCTTTAGCTCACTGCTGCTTGTTTCTGATATGCCTGAAGTGCAAGCATCCACCTTGCTACAGCTGTTCTTTAAGCACTGTGGCAGTTAACATACCTGTGATATCAATGTACAGTGATTAGCTGTGTATGGAGCTATAGCTTCAGTGATCTGAGTCTTTCCAGAGTTCAGCAGCCTTGGTTTTCCTCATGGTTAAGAAAATTAGGCTTGGCCATACTAACAGTTTGTCTTGTTACAGTACTGTGACCAGGTGTGTAAATTGGATTTATTTCATGGTACAACTGTTGTCTGAGACAGCGTCAGACAGATGCTTTAGACTATTGCAGGAATCTTTGCTTTCTTTTTGCCTCCTGTCTTTTTAGAATTTATTCTGGTCTGGTAGTACTTTTTCAATGCTAGTTCTTAGAGGCTTTGATCCTGACTTAGCCATTAACTTAGGAAAAAATATGTACAAGTAAATATATTTAGTGGCATTTAACTTGTATGCCCCCTTTATGAATGTATAGAACAGAAGAGCTTAACATATTACAAGGATAAACTGCAGACTGCCAACAAAGAAAATTCCACGTCTGTTTCCTAACAATGACTTCTTAACATAGTTTTTGCAGT
>NW_008689571.1:12030-18614 GCF_000695815.1 Acanthisitta chloris
CTTAATACTCTTTTGCATTCTAGGTATAAGCGAGTCTTTTCAGTTGGAACCCATGCCATCACCACATACAACCCCAACACGCTGGAAGTTACAAATCAGGTAACTATCATTTTTGAAGTTGGTTTCTAGCTTATGTTCATTATCCAGAGTGAATAGAGACAGTCAGGCTTTAGAAACCATCTAGTCTGACGGGATCTCAGAAGAAAACAGGAGGTGTGGCAGCTGTTGCAGCAGCACACGTGACAGCAGGCTTGCATTACCTTTGCTAAATCTACAAATACCCAGTAGGCTTTGTAGTTTTAGGCGATTTGTCTTTATTGGCCAACAAGTAGTAGTTTGCCTTTGGGCATGCTGTTCCAAAGGAACTGGGATAAGTTTGATCACTGTAAAGCGATGTCCCTGAAGGGAGTCAGGACACTTATTTACTTTGCAGAATATCAAATAGGAAGCTCAAGCTCATGCTGTCACGTAGTGTGCTAGCTGTCATCTCATTACAGCCTCTTCCTTAGTTATTATAGGTACTGAGAGTTTTTGAGTGGAGGAGATGTACCTTTAATGTTGCTAACAGTATAACCTAATTACTTTCTATTGTCTAGTGGCCTTATGGAGATATCTGTAGTATTTCTCCTGTTGGAAAAGGACAAGGAACAGAATTTAGTCTCACTTTTCGCAAAGGGAGTGGAAAAAAGTCTGAGACACTTAAGTTTTCCACAGAGCACAGAACAGAACTCCTTACAGAGGCACTGGTAAGATTATTTTTTTTTAAAATTTTTGTTTTCTTCAAGCAAAGCAGTAAGTGCTTGGTTGCCATTACAATTTGTGATAGCTTGCTAGGCTTGCTTTCCCTGTGTAAAAAGTAGGAAAGCAAGTTGGTTTTTGAGCTGTTACATTAAGGTGCCAGTTACAGCAACTAGTGCATGATTTGTAAACAACGAGTCAAGTGACAAACACTGAATAACTTAAACTATGGCGGAATGGTTGCTGAGCCTTCTGAGGAGGCTTAGTATGAGTCCCATAAAACAGGGTCAGCTTAAATCTAGATTTTCTGGATAGATTGGCTGTTGTATTTGCATTCATTCATGGTTAACTTTTTTTTAAAAACAGAGGTTCAGGACAGACTTCTCAGAAGGAAAAATCACAGGACGGGTAAGTGTCTGGCTTGTCTGGATGAAGTGCAGTTTGATGAAATGATCTAAAGACTTAAACTTCTACTTTGTTCATGTATATTATACTTGTGCTATATGCACTACCTAAAATAGCTTTTGTAAATTTGGATCTGAAGTCTTTGAGAAGAGAAATTTGGAAGTTTGTTCAAAAGCAGTGGGAATATTTTCAACATGAGAATATTTGAGCACTCTTCACTTGGCCTGAGCCTTATAGTGGTACATAGACTTTGAATGTTACTGCTGAAATACAGAGCTGTGCCATGTGGAGCTCTTATTTGGAGAGAAGGGAGAGGAAAGACATAAAGTTTGATTCATTAATAAGTGTTTACTACTTCTAGCACTTCACTTTCTAACTCTAAATACTTTTCTGCGTAACATCCTGAACACTTGATAGTAGGATTATTGTTTCCTAGGAGGATTTCTATAGGTGGAATTACAGACTAGATTGACATTTGCTGAATCTTGGTAATACAGTAATAAGCAAAATCATGTACAGAGCTGGACTTTATATCTGTCTTTGTCTTCTGGTCACAGAAGACAGCACTTCAAGTGCTTAAAGTGACTTCCAGTATTGTATAGAATAAACCTTCAGTCATGAGCATAGTAACACTGCTGGAATACGAGATTCCCCTCTGTCTTAGAGTCTGTCTGTAGTTTAGAACAGACCTCTCACTTTTGCTGATTTAAGTTGATTTGTAATGGAATGTGACTGCAGGAGATGAAAAATCTGTATTATAGCAATAAGTTTACCATAATTTGATAAGCTGTATAGGAGCATCTGGTGCAATAGCTATTTTCTTGTCTAACCACAGTGCTTATAGTCTGTGAGTAGACCACTTTCTGCAACAAGAGAAACTTAGTCCCTTTTGGAGTGGCTGTTCTGGGATTGCTGTTCTCAATGCGTTGTTTAGGCTGTGACTTTCTTGTCAGTTGACAGCTATTTTCCTTTGATTCTTAATGTTCTTAATGTAGATAAGGGCATTAAGGGAAATTATATCTATTTTTGGATTTAGTAAATAGGAAAAGAACTATTGCTGCATAGTAAAGGAGTGTGTACAGACATCCAGATGTGTAAAAGTAGCTCTCTCTGCAGAGGTATAACTGCTATAAACATCACTGGAGTGATACAAGGAAGGCTGTGATTCTGGAAGTGACTCCTGGAGGTATTGACCAAATTGATCCTGCAACAAATAAAGTCCTGTGCTCCTATGACTACAGAAACATTGAAGGCTTTGTTGATATTTCTGGCTATCAGGGAGGCTTCTGTATTCTCTATGGAGGATATAGTAGATTGGTGAGTATTAAACCAAAATATTTGGTATGGTACTTAGGATGTTTATAGCTGCATATTTAATAATGAAGCTTCAACATAGTTTGAACATACAGATATGTGCATCTTTGGGACCCAATTGTGGAGGCTCAAGGCTCATGGACAGATTTTAAAAGGAAATTAGTTAAAACATTTGAGAGATGTGTGGGTTTCTCTTTGGTTTGTTTTTTTTTTTTTAATGTGTATATTGTATGTTTAAGAACTACAGAGCATAAAATCTAGTTTTTTAGGGTAGTGAATACGATTGTAATGTGGACATGGAGTTTCCCATCCTCAAAGTTACAGAAGTGACAGGCAGTGTGTTACTAATCTACCTAACTGATGGAGGGATTTTATTTAGAAATAGATTTGTCAGTGGTGCTGTTGCCTGTGATCTGATATTCAGCAGCTTTCCTTGAGAAGTACTGCAGTGTAATGTTGGTTTCAAGAATCTTTGAAGGGTTTCTCTGTACTGCACTGAAAGCAGCTGAAGAGGATCTTTACATTAGTAACCATAAATTTAATTCTTAAATATAGCTACCTCAGTCACTACTAACAAAATAAGACTGTTCTCTAGATCAGAGTTTCCATGTCTTTTGTACTACAGCATGCTTTTCTTTGGCTTAAAGCTCACAATGTATAGTTGATCCTCTAGAGCTGCCCTAATCTTGCCTAGCAGGAGTGGATACCAGTCCTTGTAGATAGCAGCTGGGGCTGCCACTGTGGTTCTCTGGCTCCTCACTCCTGCCAGGCTGTCAGGGTCTGTTGCCAAGAGTGGACAGGCAGGTCACACAGACCTTTACTTTAGTGGCACACTAATGTGTAGCAGGGTATCCTTTAGAAATAGCTGCTGTAGATTTATTTTTTAAAAGACAGATGTAGACTTAATAGTGAATCTCTTGTGTAATAAATATCTCTTTATACCATGCACTTAGCAGAGGCAAGCCCAGCAGCTGTGAAGATTCTTTACTGTTGGGTATATTTTGGAGGATTCTTTATACAACTGATTTCTTCAGCTGTACTGTATTTTTCACTGGTTGATTATTTTTTTTCAATTTTTCCTCTTGTCAAAATTTGCAGCACCTGTTTGCATCTGAACAGAGGGAGGAAATTATCAAAAGTGCAATAGAGCATGCTGGCAACTTCATAGGTATCTCTCTGCGGATAAGGAAAGAATCCCTAGAATTTGAGCAATACTTGAACCTTCGCTTTGGAAAATACAGCAATGATGAATCTATAACATCTTTAGCAGAGTTTGTTGTTCAAAAAATAACACCTAGACACTTGGTAAGGGTATCAGACTGAATGTACTTGGTTCCTCTTAAGTACTAAGTATTCCCTTTCTTAACATGCCTCTCATGTTTTATAAGGAACCTGTGAAAAGAGTACTAGCTCTTACAGAAGCTTGCTTGGTTGAGCGGGATCCAGCTACCTATAACATTGCAACTTTGAAACCTTTGGGCGAGGTAAGATGCATCCTTTCTCAGTACCAGTTCTTCAAATAGAAGCTTTGTAAGATAAGGGTTTGATAGTACATGTAAGACAGCCTTAATTTGTAGAGTAGCTAAATATCATTGCTTCATGAATGTGATTCTTGTCGCTTATTTTTAGGTATTTGCAATAGTATGTGACTGTGAAAACCCCCAGCTTTTTACCATTGAATTTATCAAAGGACAAATTCGGAAATATTCTTCAACAGAAAGGTAACTGGAGCTCCTGGGGGTTATAAATGCAAATGGAAGTTGCCATTGTAATGCTTCTAGTTTCTCAGCTTCTGTAAACTGACCCCCAGCAGTGTTAACTCAAAGCCTTCCTGTTCTAGCAGTCTGCCCCTCAGAGGTCAGTATTTGTTACAGGAGCCAAATCTCTCCCATTTACCTTCATCCCAACTTTGAGCAAATATATCCAGAAGTCTTCTGATGAGTGTGGAAGGGTGTTGGACAGTTAGATACAGACTGTTTCTCCTAAGCAATATTGTTCTGTGTATGCTGTACTTGGTTAAGTAGCGCATCTGAAACAAGGAAAAAGCAAGTTTAGGTGATATGGAAATGTGGCGTCTGTGGAACCTTTCTGCTCTCTGCCTGAGACAGTATTAGTTGATTCTATTTAAAACAATCGACAGAACAGTCCCTGAGTGCACTTGCAGTTGTAATACAGTCTAATCCTACTAAGTGAGGGTTTGCAGTAAGCATGGGTGAATTGGCTCACATGTGTAACTCATTAACAGATAATCTAGAACTGATCCCATTAGTGAAAGGCTGCAGCTGGCTATACTGGGTATAAGTCAGCTCTCTCAGTAAATAAAGGAACACTTGAAAATTAGTAGCTTCTTTCAGAATTGTAGCTGTTGGCATTAGTGTTAGTAAGATTCCTTGTATTGCTGCTTTTCTTTCTGTGTTTGATCAGTCTTTTTTCCCCACTTTTCCTAGAACCTGGTTCTTTGGCAGCACTTCTCTGATTTAAATTGTATTTGTGTGTCTTTGTCCCAACCCAGAGATTCTCTCTTGGCTAGCTTGTTGGATGGAGTGAGAGCTTCTGGTAATAGAGATGTCTGTGTGAAAATGACCTCCACACAGAAAGGCCAGCGTTGGGGATTACTCAGTATGCCTGTAGATGAAGAAGTAGAGAGCCTTCATCTGAGGTTTTTGGCTGCTCCTCCAAGTAAGCTAATGCTTCTTACATGGGTTTATAGTGTTCTTTAAAGCATCCAGATATTTAGTCGGGTACTATGCACTTAACTTTTGTTATGTCTTCTTCCAGATGGTAACTTTGCAGATGCTGTGTTCAGGTTCAATGCTAACATTTCCTACAGTGGGGTACTACATGCAGTTACACAAGATGTAAGAATAAATTCTCTGCCCATCATTTTAAGATGTTGTTAATGCATAAAGAAATTAATGATTGTTATTTTTTTAACCAGGGTCTGTTCTCAGAAAACAAGGAGAAACTCATTAATAATGCCATAACAGCATTGCTCTCACAAGAGGGAGATATTGCAGCATCTAATGCAGAGCTTGAAAGCCAATTCCAAGCAGTAAGACGACTAGTGGCTTCTAAAGCAGGTTTCCTTGCCTTTACTCAGCTTCCAAAGTAAGTGAAAAGGCTCTTCAAGCTTGGAAGTAACAGTTCTTGAGCTTTTGATAACAATTTATCTCAAAACTGAGAAGTGTAGTTAGGACTCACTTCTGAAAAAGACTGGAAGACTCTGTATACAAATGCTTTCAGTAGCAGGAGGCTGTCATCAGGCTTTAATATAAATTGATAATCCCAAATATTAGTAAGTAAAGCTGATTCTTCTGCTAAATGCTCTGCCTTGAGTCAAGTGTGGTTTAATATTTTTCCTAGTGGAAAAATTTTTAAAATGTACCTTCATCTGTCCATGAAGTAGGCAGTTGTTCAGTTCAACACAAGATAAGGCAATGTTAAGAAGTTGTACTTCTGCAGCAATTACAAGGCTGCTTAGAGTTTGTGTCTTAATTAGATAACATAAGGGAGCAGAAAGACTCTCATGTTGTTCTGAAAATGAAAAATTGCTTGAAATATTTCTGACTAAGGACTATGGGACAACTGAATGATGTGAAGGATAACAAAAGCACTTAGTCTGAGACCTTCATAAGGTTCTGTTTCTTTGTAAATAGTATCCTGTAACTACAGAAATACATCTTCATTGTGGTGAATGTGCTCTTAGCATATTGTTAACAGTGAAGTCAATATTAATGTTTTCCTACCAAGGTATCTCAAATTTCTGAAAATACCAAGGTACTGCCTGCTAAAAGCAGTGGGAGCAGACCCCTTTCAGTCACCGACTAGGCTTTTAACTTCATTTTAAGATTTTTATTTTCTCTCTAATCTTGGTGGTTTTGCTTTCCTTTTAAAAGATTTCGAGAACGATTAGGAGTGAAGGTTGTGAAAGCCCTCAAAAGGAACAATGATGGAGTAACCCATGCCTCTATTGACATGCTCTGTGCTCTTATGTGTGTAAGTATTAAATTTCAGATTCTTTCACTTAGGAATGTGTGAACTTCTGTCTACTAAATGATATAGAAATAGGAACTGCCCTTCAATTTAAAGCGTGTTCAGACATGAAATAATTTGTTGTACAGTGATTT
>NW_008689571.1:18650-22016 GCF_000695815.1 Acanthisitta chloris
TCCTGGGCTCAGTGTGTGGCTTTTGTATTATAGCTGTTAAAAACTGAGGGTTGAAATGTGACTGCATAGTGAATACTGGGATTTTTTTTTTTATAGCCCATGCATGATGACTATGACCTGAGGCAGGAACAGTTGAACAAAGCCTCCCTTCTTTCTTCAAAGAAGTTTCTTGAGAATTTACTAGAGAAATTCAATTCCCATGTGGTAAGTCAAATATTGAAAACAGGTACCTGCTTTAAACGCTTTTGTCATACTTGGATATGTCTTTTAATGTGTTTGCACCTGCAGTTGAAGCACAGAGAATGCAGCTGTGTCTGGCACTGAAGATTGTTCTAGTTAATTCTGGATCTTGACAAATTAAAATGCAGCTGTATGTGCTGCAGAGCTTGAATGTCCTGCAATAAATGTTTTCATCTTTCATATGGAAACTGGATGTTTCTTTTAACTAAAATGATAGTGTAAACTCGAGTTTATGGGATTAAACTAGAATAAGCAGTTTGCAGCACACCATTATACAAGTCAGGAGTCTCTGATATGCTCTAGAAGCCAATACTTTGCCAGGGTATTGTCATTCTCAGGGTAATGGTGTATTCTAAACTTGCAAGTTTTGCTTGCAGACTCTTTCATCGTACGACAGGGAAAAGCACCTTCAGCATCATGAAAACTCATGGACAGGGCAGAAACTGTGTCTGTTTTACATATGTCTTCCTAATTTCAGGATCATGGGACAGGTGCCCTAGTAATTAGTTCACTTCTGGACTTCCTGACATTTGCCCTATGTGCTCCATATAGTGAGACTACTGAGGGGCAGCAGTTTGACATGTTGTTGGAAATGGTGGCATCTAATGGAAGAACATTGTTTAAGCTCTTTCAGGTAAGACTGTTTTTGGTTTTTTTATTTACTATTGTTAGAGATTTTAGGTAGCCAGTGAATATGATCTTTTATTCCCCTGAAAGGCAGATTTGTCTACTGTTCAGTTGGTTAATGTGCCTAAACCTTTTCTACCTTAGTGATTTATTTATTTTTTTTTTAGTAACCTGTTGATTTGCCTTCAGGTATCAGATTGAGTTGGTTATTCAATAGCAAATGATCTGCCAAATCATTGTAGGATAGACTGCCTAAGGCTTGTTTCTAGAAACACATTAAAATAGGAGTTAAATGTTAAGCTTGATTCAGTGGATGCACAAAACTTCTCTTTTGAGAATCTTCTGCCTTTTTGTTTATCTCTCAGTAAATGAGAGTTAAGTTACAAAACAAGAGTAATATCCTCTTAGGAGTAAACCTGTAAGAATTCTAGGATGGTTTTGCTCAGATGTCAGTGTCTTGCTGTAAAAACACTCTTGCTTTTTGGTTAGTGTCAGCTTGTCAGACTATATCCTCAACATTACTCCAGCTTCTCTGATATTTACTGCTATTCAGTGCCAGGAAGTCTATCTGGCCATTGCATGAGAGATTCTTGTTTAGAGGTGTAGAGGAGGAACTCTTCTTGAGGCTAGTTTTCACATAATGGAAATACTAACTTTTATCCAGAGCTGGAGGTAGAACAGCCATGTGGAGTTAAGGAAACTGAATCACAGATGAGATGATCTTCAATTTCTGCACTTGGATAATTTTGTCAACATTCTGTTTTAGCACCCTTCCATGGCAATTGTGAAAGGAGCAGGTTTGGTAATGAAGGCAATAATAGAGGTGAGATTTTATCAATGTTATCTGGGATAGCATGCTAAATATATACTGTCTATTTTGGAAGTGCAATTGCTTACTAATAGAAGTTTGTTATATTAGCTTCTCAAGCTGGAGAGTGGGGAGGGGGAAGTGGGAAAGTGAGGAACAGAACACCTGCTTAATTTTGTGTGGTTTAATATAGCAGCTTGCTTTATCTTTACACTTGGGGGTATGGAAAGCATGCGAGTTGGGGCATTAGGTAGTGCCTTGCACGTTTTCATACTGCAGTCAAGATTCAGCTGTTAATGTTGTATGTAGCTCAGTCACATACCTCAGAGCCACCAGACTTCTCCTGCATGTTAAGAGGGTGTCTCAAGCAGGAGAGGCTGTATTTCCTGGGATGCATTGCCAGATGGAATGGAACTAGGATTAGCAGGCAGTTGTGTCCCAGAGCAGACTACTGATGTCAGCCTCTGTTCTTGCTTTGGCTTTGTTAGTTTCCATACCACATAATGTATGGGCCAAGTCCATACTTCTCAAGGGCTGCTCATGACTGTTGCAGGTTGACCTTGCTAACTCACTCTTGACACTTCCTGTGTTGAAATTCAGGGCTTAAGTTAGTGCCTCATTGTATCATAACGGCTTATGCATCTGAAATTCATCTAGTATTTTCTTGGAATGGAAGTGAATGAACACTTGAAATAGAGGTATTACAAGTCTACAAGTATCCATTAATATACTTAGTAATGTTAGCTGAAAGTTGTTATGCTGTTTATTAAAAGTCCTGTCACTTGAACTGTAGTGGGACTTGGGCAAGTGAAAATGCAGCAAAAGCTTTTTCTTATTCATTGCAACTAATGTTTCCTGACTGAAAGTCTTAGCCATTTAGCTGTTTAAACCAAACAGCATCTGTTACTCTCAAATGGTCACTGTTGACAAAAGTCAAGCAACAAGCAATGACATGTGACTGTCATTCTCTTTTTAACCCTTATTTACAACTGCAGTGCGAAAATGATACTTGTACTACCAGTCTCCTGATCTGTGATGGGAGACATGCATCTTACCCTGTTCTGTGACTGTCCTCATAGATACAACTACCAATTATCTGGTCCATGGCTTTACTACAGTTTTGAGCAGTTACTTTTGAGAGTTTTCACTTAAACCCCATCATACTCTAGCTTCTGGTTTTTTGAGTATTAGTTGGTATAATTGATGGTTAAGAAGGCCTTGGAACTGTAGACTAAGATAAAAGCAGCTTAACTAAGATTCTTTCTTTAGTAATCATCTTGCCCTGTTTCCAAAGGAAGGAGACAAAGAGATTGCTACCAAAATGCAAGATCTTGCCCTCAGTGAAGGTGCCTTACCTCGTCACTTGCACACTGCTATGTTTACAATAAGCACAGATCAGAGGATGCTTACAAATAGGTATGTCCATCTCACTTGATGTATCATGTTTTAAAAAAATCTAAGTAATGGCCTAGCTAACATTAGAAACATTGGGAGGTCAGGGAAGAGAACTTGCAGGTCTTCAAGAGAATGTTTTCTTCAGCAGCTGGTATGTTTAAATAGAGCAAGCTTCAGCTGAGACTGCAGCCACTTTTAGTAAACCCTTGATTATTTTTTGTCAAAGTGGACTTGGGTTGCTTACTCATTACAGACTCAAGTTTTCATTTTAATTTTTTTAAATGAAAGCATTCAGG
>NW_008689571.1:22026-22995 GCF_000695815.1 Acanthisitta chloris
GAACTTGTATAATACGAGTTGAAACTTTTTACAACTGCATAAAACCTGGTGTGCTCACCTCAGACATCCTGCATGCAGTTAGGGTATCTGAGAGAAGTCTCCTCACAAAAATCAGTCCCTGAACTCAACAGTCAACAGAACTTGGGAGCTCTGAGGGTATGCTGGGGAGGATGAGTGATGATTCAGCTCTTTCCACCCAAATACAAGATTATAGAAGCTTTAGCTGTGCATTCCTGAAGTGCTTAGAGTTGCTAAGGAATGTAGGGACAAGTGGAACTTGTTGCACAACACTGTATGTCATCCAGGAGAGAGCTAGTATGAAACCATCTGTCATACTAGTTCTGTTTGGTGCTACTACTTATGACTTGCTTGTAAGCAATGCTTCAGTTGAGTGCAGTAGAACCCTAGTGACAACCGTTGGCAGAAAACATCAGTTGGCGTAGAAGGCAGACTCCCAGAAAGGCTTTTAGAGCCAGTAACTGGTACTAAGAACTTCTAGTAAATCTGTTAGCAGTTCTTGATTGCTTCTAGACTCTTAACTTTAGCTGTAACTGAAGGTTGACTGGATAAACTTACACTTTGTTATTGGATGTTTCTGCTCTATTGCTCAAGTGTTCTTTGAGGTCTAGATCAAAAAGCATGTGCTGCTACTGTTCCACTAACTTCACTGGAACTTCTTAGAGGCAATACTTTGAAGCATGCTAAGCATATACTTCAACAAGATAATGCTTTGTGCTCTTAGTCAAGGGCATGAAGTTCTTGCTCATCTTCATTTCATCAGCTTGGTAAGGGTGATAGTTTACTGGTTTAAAAAACGATGTAGAATACTAACTTGTAGTTTGTTAATTTCAATGACTCTTTTTCAGGCAGTTAAGTAGACATTTGGTTGGCCTCTGGACAGCTGAGAACAACACTGCTATGAACTTGTTGAAACGTATTTTGGTGAGTAAAAATGGGACATGGTGTAGG
>NW_008689571.1:23005-39270 GCF_000695815.1 Acanthisitta chloris
CAGTATCAAAAAACTTGGGACAGTCTATATAGTAAACGTATCCCCTTTCCCCTTCAAAGGGGAAGCCTTCCCTGGGAGATCAGCAGTCTGGTGTTGGCTGTTCAGAGGATATTGATGACTAGTTCAGGGCATCTCAGCCTCTAAAAGTTTTCTGTTGCTATCCTGCCACTTCTAAAAATGGTGTATGATGCAAAACTTAAAAATAGGTGTCTGACTTTTGTTTCTTTATTAAAAGGGCCAAAATTTGAGAGTCATAAACATGTCTCTAATGCTCTTTGTGCCAATAAGAAATCAAGGCAAGACTTCCGTCAATGCTTACATGCTTGTCCAACTTTGCTTGTAACATAGCTAAATTTATATGTTGTTCAGCCTCCTGAAAGGTTATTGCTTAAGTTACTTCAGTGAAAGTAGCTCAAAGAATAATGTTGTAAGGAATTATTACTTCTGGCAAATCACCAGCTTTTAATTTCAAAGTAGCACTTCCTTCATTTTTGACAGAGCGAAGTGTCCTGATCTTGGTCACTATGGAATGCTTAGTCAAATTTGACTATCTCATTTCTAATGTCACATGTAACATTTAGTCCCTATCAGAGCATATGAATGGATTCTAGTGTTATTCATTCCCCTCACTATTGCTGTGGGATCAACTCTTGCTGCATTCTTTAGTTGCATTAAGTGCTGCTTTAAGAAATGGGATGTAGGCAAGAGTTCTTCTGTACTGAGGCTTATTGTATGCCTGTGAACAAGTCTGTCAAAGATAGCAGCATTTTACTAATAATGCCAAAAATGTGCTGTAGCTTTACATACTTGCTTCAGAGTAGAATATAAATCGTGTTTTGAAATCTCTGACTTAAAGAAATGATCTTGTTACCTAATGTGATGATTTCTGTTCATTATCCACATCTGTGATTTACATTGTTTTTTAAATGGTTTTAGCCACCAGGTTTGCTGGCATACCTTGACAGTGCTGACCCTGTTCCTGAAAAAGATGCTGATAGGATGCATGTTAGAGATAACTTAAAAATTGCAACTGTAAGTAAATGTAGTTGTCTTACCTATTCCATTATATAGATGTACAGTCCTAGTGATTTTTCTAAGACACACCCTTGACCTGCATCAGAGATGTGCATAAACCTACAACTGTAAGTAACTAACTGGTTTTGTTCTGCAGGATCAGTATGGCAAGTTTAATAAAGTGCCAGAGTGGCAGAGACTGGCTGGAAAAGCTGCAAAGGAAGTTGAAAAATTTGCCAAAGAGAAGGTGGATCTACTCTTGATGCACTGGAGAGATCGGATGGGCATAGCTCAGAAAGAGGTAAAAGTATTTGAAACTGTTCGTAACAGTAAATTGACTAAGTGTGGAGAGGAACACCAGCTCCTCTATAGTTGTGTCAGAACACACACTGAACTAGTGAAATGTTGGGATGTGAGAGTTTTATTTCCCTTTTGCAAACTTTCTGCCTCTTAGTGCTTTTCATCTTGGACTAGAAATGGATTCCTGGGAGAATGTAAAGCAGACAAATGGATTCCTTCAGCACATGTGTTAAGCTTTTAGCCAAGCTTACCAAACTGGAGTGCAGCCTATATGTATTGCTTCTAAGATAATTATACAGGAGAAGAGGCAATTCCATGAAATGTGGCAAAACCAGTTTTTAAAGTACATTTAAAAGAAACTAATATTTTTTTAGATCCCAAATGAGGTACTCTATCCTAGTGATATTTTAGTTATGGTATCTGCTTGAAGAATCACAGAATTATAGAATGGCCAGGGTTGGAAGGGACCATAAAGGTCATCCTAGTATCAACCCCCCTGCTGTGGTCAGGGACAACAGCTTAGTGTTCCCTTGAGTATAGATATCTCAGTGCTTAAGTTTCAGCATAAGACTGTACAAAAAGTCACAATTAAGACTGAATTGATAAGTAACTGTTTTGATTAAATATTATAAAAGGATGTCTTAAGCACTGCTTGAGTTCTTAACCTTGGTCTCCTTTTTCCTTTAGTTTTATTGCCATGTTCTATATGACAAACACTTTGAATTATGAGGCATTTCCCTTCACTTTAGTATCCTGACTAAGCTTGTTTTTATGCATTCTGGAAACAAAACAATCTATTGTATATGCAGGGAAGGATGAAAAGCGCAATGCAGAGTATTGAGAATGCCTGCCTGTGTTTGTACTTGATCTGATGTAACAATAAGCTTTAGGTTAGGAAAAGCTTAACTTGGCAAATCTGGCTTGAGTGTGATGCAGAATTTTGACAGGTAATGTTTATGGAATAATGGTGAACTAGGTTCAGTACAGGAAAAGTTTGAAGGACAGCGGTGGAAAGGCAAATTGCACTTTAAACATCTTGCCTAGATAGTTTAAACAATCATTTTTCTGTGTGAAGTTCTGAGCTTTATAATTTCTTGGTAAATGTGTGCAAGTGTAGCTTGGAAAAGGTAGTAGTAAGTTTGGTATTATCTCTTTGAATGACTTCAGTGGCTGTGGCTTGTTAAATGTACTTTTTCTTTTTCTTCCAACTTTGCATCACAATCAGGACAGAAACAATATGGTGAGTGTATATCTCTGCCACTCGTGTGAATAGTGTTGCTCAGACTTGTGCTTGCATGTGGTACCTCATGTAGAGTATAACATTGATTTCATGCTTCATCAAACTAGGGAACCTTTCAGTGACTAAGTCAGGTTTGTGACTTATTTCTGTGACTTTTTTGTGACTTCCTCTAGTTCCTTCCGAGAGGAAAGTGTTCTTGTTAGGGGTTTTCCTTCCCATCAGCTTTGGAGCTGATGAATGCTTATGGTGATGGGAACTAAACTTTCCTCAGGGGTAACTTGCTTCTAAATGAAGGATTTGTTACACAGCTGAAAGATTCTCTGGCATGATTTAACTTGGTGTAAATAACACTTGTGAAAGTCTGTTGCTACTACTTGTTAGAAAAGGAGATGTTATTAATGAGGCTTAACTTAGTGTGGCTTTTGAAGGAGGAAAAAAAAATCCCAGCTTTTTATTAATGGGGAGTATCTGCTTCTACTAACTTCTTTAATTTGTTTCTTTTGCAGAACATTATTCAAAAGCCAGTTATATTAAGAAAACGACGCCAAAGAATAAAAATAGAGGCAAACTGGGATCTCTTCTATTACAGGTAGAAATGCTAAGAGGAATATGGTGGTCTTGAATACAAGTTACTTTCTAGCTGGACATTTTTGTTCCTATCTGAGTTGCTGTGGCTTGGGTCCAATTTCTGCCTGTCTTGAAACAGTGAAAGTGTTTTGTAAGAACTGCTTGTTTAAAAAAAATAATCCTAAGCTATACTTAAGGATTTAGTTTGTGTTTAGGAAAGGGAAGAATTTAGAAAGCTTCTCAAATGTTATCATAATACATCCTTTTATCCTTGAACCAGAAGGAAGACTAAATAACAAACAGCAGGTGGTGATCTGCATGATGTGGAAGGCCAGGCAAAGTGGCACTGAAAAGTATTTTAGTTTGTTAGTGCATCAACCTATAAGCTACTCAAGGAGTCTTAACTTGAATTGGAACAAAAATAAGCTTAAGGCAAGGAAGGAGAAAGCACATTTCAAATAGTGCCATAGGTCCTAAATGCAACTTGCTTACCTGTGAGTTCTTAAAGCTGTCAAAGTTCACAAGGGAGGAGCCTCCATCTGAAAAAAAGTTTTATGTATCACTTTGGCTAGGGGTGTGAGCATGTTAAGTGGACTAATAAAGCTTGACTGTTCAACAAACTATGAAAGCAAGCTTGGGGAAATTCCGTAAACTTCACCATGCAATGCAGTACTTTTGTTTCTAAATATCAAATATAGTGCTGCATGAAAGAAAGATTTGCATGCCCATATTTGCAAACCTGGAGTATTAAAGTTCTCTTCTCAGTTTCTGGATCCAAAGGCTGTTTTGTAACTGCCACTGAAGAATGTCCTCTGACTGTCTTGTGACACTTATAGACATCAATTTCTATTTTCCTTCGTGAACTATTCTTTATCTTGTTTGTTTGTTTGAAACACAGTTGGTATGTGCACATCTGCTGCCCTGGGTTATTATTCACTTGTAGCCCTTACTGGGAGATATGTGAATAGCTTCCATATCTCCTGGCCATCAGCTATATGCAGATACCAAATTGAGCCCAAAGGGATGACACAGGCATGCTTTAGTTTAGGCTGGCATCCATGGCTCTGAAAACACTATACAAGTGAACAACCATAAGTACTGTAGCAAACTACAGATCACTACTCTGTGTCTTCTAATTAAGGTCCAAACATCCCCAGCTTGCCAGCTGAGTGTTGTCTGCCTTCCAGATAATGTTTTGAGGGGTCTAAACTACATAACTTTCTTCTTAGGTTTCTTCAGGATCATGCTAGATCAAACTTAATTTGGAACTTCAAAACACGGGAAGAACTGAGAGATACTCTTGAGTCTGAGATGAGAGCATTTAATATTGACAGAGAACTTGGTAGTGCTAACGTTATCTCATGGAACCATCAGGAGTTTGAGGTAAATGACCTACTGTAGCACAAACTGCATCTGTAAAATATGTCTACTTAAAATGTCACTTCTCTTTCTAATTACATGAGTGTATCTTCTGTTGACAATCCCTGACTGCGAGCTAGAGTTCATTTGGGGTTATGGAATAAACGGCTAAGGCTTGAGTCTGTGAACAGGTACTATTGTCCAGTGTCACTCTACAAAACTGAAACCTCTTCAGCCTGAAAAATGATGCTGTAGAGATAAAACATGGATCAGAACCCATGATGTATTCTTGCATCACGAGGAGAGTTGGTGTGAAACATGGATTCTTGCATCACGAGGAGAGTTGGTGTTAAATTGTTGTCCACATAAGTCTTACTTGTTTCTGGATGTGCTTCTAGACTTTTGAGTAGTTTCAGAAGTCACTTTTTCCTGATGGCAAGTTTCTTATCTATATTTCCTTCATGTCTCAGTGATCCTGAGGTTGCCAAATCATGAATAGGTTAAAGGGTAAAACCATGCTGCACTGTATATTATAGGTAAATAGTACTGTCCTCATGTTACAGCAACAGCAGTACCCAAAGCCAAAATAGCCTTTGAGGCTTCTTCAAAGCAACTGATGTGGTCCTGCCTGGCGTTCTCAAAACCAACTTGCAAGACGTTTTGAAGTAATGTGCTAATAAACACTACTGTGCTCTTTATCTCCAGTATTGTTGTGGTTCCACAGTTTCTAAGTAATGTGTAATGCTATAGCAAAGCAAGGCCATGCTTTAATTAAACTGTAAGATATTTCTTATATATTTCCAATGCCATCCTCATCAGAGTACAGCTTTCTGGTTGAAATTTGAGCAGAGTACTATGAGTGAAATGAGAATAAACATGTTTTTGAGGAAATCTCTGATTATTCTGCAAATCAGAAAGAATGGCAAGACATCAGGCTAATACTTTAGGAGAAAGAACTCTTTTTTTTGTGTGCAATTTAACCCTATCACAAAATTACAGGTTCCTTCTTACCTTGATGCAGTAAATAGCTAAGTTAGGGTTTGGATTACTATTTCTTGTGTTGGCGTTTATCTTTACATGTTTCCTTCAGGTATAGGTCAGGCACAGAATTTCTGGGTGCCACAGTGTCTGTTATCCCAGCTGTTTAGTGGTGCTAATTGGGGCAGAATCCAAAGTACAGTTTTGCAACTTAGTGACTCTGCTCCTGTGTGGCTCGTGCTACTGGAATGTATCACTAAGGATCTTCTGTAGCATGGTCCTTGAACAGCTGCTGTCTCAGATTTACTTTTAAATGTTTTGAATGAGTACTTTATTGGTCTATGCTGTAAGAATTGAACTATATGATGGTGACAAAGGTTTCTCTGTTGATTGCAGAACCTGTCACTTTGCCAAGGGAATGGTGGTTTGAGGCTGCTCTGAAAGTGTACTAGTTAGTGTGATGTCTTTGTAGCATATGCTGTGGTCAAATCTGTAGATAACTTTGTGGGCTCATGACAGTAGTCTGCAAACTATAGATAAGAAAAAACTGTAGAGAATGGCTTTTCATAGTATGTTAGAGGTTCCTCTAATGGAAGTGCTTGCCAAGTGCTTAAAACCACTGAGCATTGAGGCATATGGTTAAACTTAATGTAGTTGCTCTGAAGTTAATGATGGCTCTGATTGTGCAATTTACTTCAGCTTCTTGGTGTGTGTACTTATGCCTCTAGGCTTTTATTATTCAGCATAATAGCAGGTATAACTAGTAATTAGGTCATGCTTGTGTTTCATACTTGTAGTAACATTGAGTGAAATGCCTTGCAATGGAATAACTACTTATTAAAATTTGAGTCATCATGTATTGTCCTAGGGTAGTTAATAAAGCCAGCTGATACTAGAAACAGGTTACTTAAAGGCTGGAAACTGGGATTTCAGCAAGGTTGGAAACTTTATTCTGGGGAACAGCAGTAGCTTGTGGCTTATTTTATGTAGATGTGTGCTTCTTTAGCAGCAAACTTGCAGATTTCAGTTTACCTCAGGCATAGGAGGGGTTGCTAACCGTGTTGAGTGTTTGAGTGCAATCAGGTACAGTAATTGTTATGCAAGCAAAAGCTTAATGAAGGAGAAACAATATATATTGTTAAGTAACGTCGTCTTGTGTTACAGGTCAAATATGAGTGCCTTTCTGAGGAAATAAAAATAGGAGATTATTATCTAAGATTGCTACTGGAAGAAGATGAAACTGAAGAGAGTGGAGCAATCAAAAGATCGTGAGACATTATTAAAATCTTACCTCATTCCCAAGGTCTGTGTTTGCTTTATTTACTAAAATCTCATCTCTTTTTTAGATATGAGTTTTTCAATGAGCTCTACCATCGCTTCTTGCTTACCCCAAAAGTGAATATGAAGTGCTTATGCCTGCAAGCATTGGCCATTGTTTATGGAAGATGTCATGAAGAAATAGGACCATTTTCTGATACCAAGTACATTGTTGGGATGTTAGAAAGGGTAAGAATTATTTAAAATTACTGGATATAGTAAACATACAGATAGTCCAACATATATTCAGATCCTTCAGGTTACTGGGAAACCCAAGTTTTGGGTTCGCAAAATGTGGAACTGAAGCAGAAATACTTTTTTCCATGCTGTCACCAGCTGTTCTTAGTAGCTCTCCTTGTTTCAGTTGAAGTTTCACTGAAAGAACCTACTGATCATAGAGGTATTTCAAACTTGTCTCTTTAAGGCCAACAAAGTGTAGATATAACTGTGGCTTGCTGCAGAAAAATGCAGAAGCGTGAAGCTTTTAAGGGGAGAACCTTGTTCTATGTCACATTATTTCAAAGTACTGACTTTGGATAGTAGCACCAGCCTCAGATCTAAAGAAATGGTAGCCTTAAACAGACACATGTGATTAAATTTTTACTGATAACTACTTGTCCTATTAAGTGTCTGTTAAGTTATATCTGACAACTGATTCAGCTTGCAAAAATACATTTCTATGCAGCCTGCAGAAGGGGTTCTTTGCTAGCATCAGTATGGTGTTTAGATATGGCTGTTGTAAGTGAAGCTGGGCCAGTGCAGTCCATGGTTATTTTGCCTTAAGCCTTGGTAGTCTCACCAGGGATGTAATATTAAGGACTCATTCTGTCTGCCATCCAAAAACATTCTCTCTTTCTCCTGTATTTGTTTTAACTGACTCACTGGGAATCCAAACACTGTCCCTTTAGAACAGTGGACTTAGCAGAATAGCAGGTTCAATCCAAAGCAACAGTTTGGTTGGAGGGTGACAAGGCCTTTGCTCCTCAGTGGCAGAAAGCTACATTTATTAGCTGAGCATGAAACTAGACAGTTAAGAGTCAGCAGCTTTTATCCTGGGAATGAAACAAAGAAAATGTGGCTTTGCAGGTGCAACTGTGACTTTTGAAGGGAACTTCTCGTATGTGCTATCAAATACTAACTGGCTCTTTTCTGCTGTACCAGAGCACTGACAAGCTTGAGCGGGACAGATTGATACTGTTTCTCAACAAGCTGATCCTTAATAAGGTAAGGTGGACATGCACACTTAGCAGCAGTTTATCAGTCTTTCAGGTGCATAAAATGGTCTGAACTAGTCTTTCAGGGTTAACTTGATCAAAAATTCAGGTACTGAGGAAGCTTTAAAAAAAGGTTTGGTACAGCTTTCTGGGATGTGATACTTGTTATTTACTGGTGAGAAGGCTGAAGGAAATTTGTAGATACTGTGATTGTGCCATTCTTGTCACTTTAAAGTATGATTTGACTCTTTTCCTGGTCACTTCTTACTTGAATAAAACGGTTCAGTACTTGTAACAATTCTTACCTAGAAAATGTTTGTGGTAACTCAGTTCATCCATTAACAGAAAAACGTGAAGGACCTTATGGATTCAAATGGTATCAGAATCCTTGTAGATCTGCTTACGCTGGCACATCTTCACACAAGCAGAGCTACAGTCCCTTTGCAAGTATGTAGCCTTTGTTTATTACTACTCATGTCATTCTACTGAAAGGACAATTCTATAAAAAAACCCCAACAAATTGCTTTCCACATTCCCTGTAGAAATGTGATTTTTGCACTGAAGCTAAAGCTATTCTTGTTACCATCATTTTCTAGAGCAATGTGATTGAGGCGGCACCTGATGCAAAGAGGGAGAGTGAGAAAGAGTGGTACTTTGGCAATGCTGACAAGGAAAGGAGTGGTCCTTACAGCTTTCAAGAGGTACCTATCAGCTTCAGGCTCTCAACCTGACAAATTATTTCCATTCTGGTCACTGGGTGTATTTCGTACAGTGAGAGGGAAAACTGTAAACAATGCTAAAAAATATTCTTCACGTAACTCTTTAAGGATTAAAGCTAAATAAGAGACTTGATGTTGTGCAAAGAACCCATAGCCTTTTTGGTGGTGCTACCTACTCCTCCATGCCCCAATTATGCTGCAACTAATCTGACAACTTTTATTTCATGATTCGATGACAGTTGTAAACACATATTGGAATTTCATGCAGCCATAGTAGTCTGCCATATGGCAGCTAGAAGCTTGTCTTGAGTGTGAGTGTGTGGGAGCAAAGGTAGCTCTGAATGCTGACTTAACTAAATTCCTCTGTAATCTTGTAATAGATGCAGGAGCTATGGAATAGTGGAAAGCTGACTTCAAAAACACGTTGTTGGGCTCAAGGTATGGATGGCTGGCGACCATTACAGGTCATCCCTCAGCTGAAGTGGTGCTTGCTTGCCAGTGGCCAGCCTGTGTTGAATGAGACTGACCTTGCCACACTTGTCCTCAACATGCTCATCACAATGTGTGGATATTTTCCCAGCAGGTAAGCACTGATTTTCAGCAGAGGTGGTTAACTTTATCCGGTAGATCCATAAATTCAAATCCTATCTTAAAGCTTTTCTTAGAAAGTAGTACATTAAGGAACTGTATTAAAGAGTCTTTTACATAGTAGTAATTAATTCTGTGGGTGAATAGAGAGTTTGTAAATGAGACAATATTAATATTGTGACTGCAAGAATAAATGTGCAAGCTATGTGCATTTCTAATGTTCAGCAACAGTAGTCTGTTACAGACAGGCTCTTTAACTTCAAAACAAAGCTGCTTTAATGCAGGACACTAAACCACACTTAGCAAGTCTAACACCACCATTGGAAGTTAACAAAAAAGAAGACACTGAATATGGTCTCAATAGCCTAATAACTTATGCTTAATAAAATTGTTCATTCTTGAAAGAGAAAAGGCACACATACGCTTACTGCTGTACTACTTTATTCTTTTAGGGATCAAGACAATGCTATTATAAGACCTCTGCCTAGAGTGAAAAGGCTGTTGTCAGATAGTACTTGCCTTCCTCATATCACTCAGGTAAGCATCTCTTCAAAAATGTACCTAAATGAGAAAAAGTTTGACTTATTCTATGTGCTGATTTGAAAGCAAACCGGTGAGAAACTCCGAGTCAGAAGTACAATTTAATATGGAAAACAAAACGAAACAACAAATACAACAGTACAAAAAGACCCAGAACAGCCACTGACAGAGTCCCAAAGTAACCTGACACACTGTCAGTCAGGGTGTAGTAGTAGTCCGATTAAATGGTGGCTGCAGTCCTCCTGGAGTGATGGGTTTGTTGGAGCAGTGATCCCGCAGATCTGCTCCTCTCCTGAAGGTCCAGCAGCAGCAGCTCTTGTCCTCTGGGAATCCAGCAGGCAAAGGGCTACCCGTGCTGGTCCAAACCCCAGCTTATATCCCTGTGAGCATGTTTGGCTCCCCACCCCTGGAGTGAGGCATCTCACAATGGGACAAGGCAATAAGGACCACTGGGAGGATGTAATTCTATGGGCCATGCATGGGTCCTTGACAGCCCATTAAACAGAGACAGCCCCTGAGGGAGCCATCAGGGATGAGGTGATAAAGGTCACTGCCCCACCGGCTTTAACAGCTTGTGGAGATGACAATAGAATATATACCATTGGCTACCCCCACACTGCAACCCAGGACACTACCATCTTCCCTGTGTGAATAGTTTAAGTGGGACAAACACATCAAATGACATCTGTAGCATCCTGCAGATCTCTGAACAAGCAGTCATTCATTTCACAGGATGTTGTTGCAAATTTCATGCTGTCTCAGCCAATATCTCTTTAAGGAATATTTCCATCTGTGGAGACACTGAACATGGTCCTTGTCAAACAGCTGTAGATGACAGTGCTTTTGGCAGAGGGTTTTGAGAAGGTCCCTTCCAACTTTAAATATTTTATGATTCAAACTTGTTGTTTTGACTCTGCAGCATTCCTTAACTGAAATTCCTGTAATTTTACTGAGTTTGTTCCAATACTGAATTAGGTAAAACTTGCATTTTTCCTAGGTAACTTGAACTGCTTTCTTCTAATGTAAATGCTTGTGTTTTGATTTCAGCTATTACTGACTTTTGATCCTATCCTTGTGGAAAAAGTGGCTATATTGCTGTTTCATGTCATGCAAGATAACCCTCAGTTGCCTCGTTTTTATCTGAGTGGTGTATTCTTCTTCATCATGATGTACACGGGTTCCAATGTACTTCCTATTGCAAGGTGAGGAAAAAGTATAGTCAAAAGTACCTCTTGACCAATCATGCTCAAGGACTGTGGCTCTGCATGTTTACATGCTCTGGGGAGTGTGGCTTGCTAGAACCAACATGAGTTTATTCCTCTAGAAGAATTACCTTCACATGATCTAGTCAGCCATGGTGCTTCCAGGGAGGGAATGAAAGCATGTCTGATCATATAGCTCTAACAGTACAAATGGGCAACGCTTTCTGTAGAAGAATAAATCATTACAAGCACTAAAGAGCAGTAATACAGGCTATGTAAATGCTGATGTAGCTTTTGGTAGTAGGCAGCTATTGAAAGTGGTGGAAAAATCTAATAGCCTGTTTCAGTATTGAAGCCTAAAACAGTTAGTAGTCTGTATTACCTGACACAGGTGCAGTTGACTATTGCAGTTCATTCCAGTACTCTTCCTCTAAATGCAATAGTTCATGAAAAGCTATTGTACAATTCCAGTTAAGTCTCTTGTACAGTGAAATGCATTGGGAAATGATTGCATCCTTACATGATGACTCTAGTGTAATAGGGCTGTCAGCAGTTAGTCTGAGATGATCTTGTTTCATTCCTGGAATGATGATCTAATGTGAAGGGAGAGGTCTGTAGGGAAGGGTTGTGTGTGTCATTTTTTTGTTCACATGTGGCGAAAACAAGCTTCCAGACTGAAATGATGAACATAAGGCAACATTCACAACATGGAAGTGCTTAGCTTGGTGGACTTCCCAAGGATTTAATGGACTTTGTACAGAAACTCATACAGCTGTTGCTGTTGCTTTTTTTATCTCAAAGTAACTGTATGAGACTTGCCAGCTGGACTGTGTTAGTTGTGCTTGTTATTCAAGGGTACCCTAAGTATCAATCAAACAGAAAATAATTGCTGTTTCTCTTCTAGGTTTTTGAAATACACACATACAAAACAAGCTTTCAAGTCTGAAGAAGTGAGTAGATTGCAAAAATAACTACCTCTCTTTGCAAGTAGCTTTGCAGAGCAGCTGTAGTTGTTTTAACTATAAGGGAGAAGGGGGAGGGTTTTTTAGATTTAGTTAGCAGGACTGAATTCAATTACCTTTGAGATGACAATGTGATCTCTCATGTAGACAAAAGGTCAAGATATAGTTCAAAGAAGTATACTTGGACATATTCTTCCTGAAGCAATGGTGTGTTATTTAGAAAACTATGAACCAGAAAAATTTTCTGAGATATTCCTTGGAGAGTTTGACACTCCGGAAGCAATTTGGAGCAATGAAATGAGGTAACTATTTTCTGTCAGAGGAACAAATAAATCTGAACGATAGCTTATGTTGAAGAGGTCCTGTATTTGACATTTCTGAGGAAAGCTGAAAATACCTGGATTCCATTAACTCCTGTGGTTGCCTTGTGCAAGGGTGATGCCCTTGCATTGCCCTCTGATCAAAATTAACCAGGGGAAGGGGTAGCAGATTTGGCAGTGGGAAGGGAACTATTTCCCTGAACATCTGACAACATGTTTTACATCTTTATTAAGTTCCTTTTGTGAGTGGAGACTTCATTATGTGTGGAGTGTTTTATACCTAGGTGCTGGTAGTAAAAGAATACTATAAATAACTATATTGGAGATATACCTCTAATATTACAACATGTTTTTAGAGTCTTCCAGAAAGTGAAGAGGTGTTGAGGAGGGCAAAATGTCATTTTGTGTCGTTTTTAATAAGCTAGTTTTTCATGGTATTTAAATAGCTTTGTAGTAGAATAGGATTGAATCCCTTCTGAAATGTGGGAAACTGTTAAGGAAAATCTTGTCAGAAGAGATCATTGAACACACTTGTCAAGTGAGTGAGGATTGAGGACTGGCTAGTTTTAAACCAAACTTTGTAACTTTTAGGCGTCTTATGATAGAGAAGATTGCAGCTCATCTTGCTGACTTCACCCCTCGTCTTCAAAGCAATACAAGAGCACTCTACCAATACTGTCCCATCCCAGTTATCAATTATCCACAACTGGAAAATGAGCTGTTCTGTAATATTTATTACCTCAAACATCTTTGTGATACACTCAGATTTCCAGACTGGCCAATTAAAGATCCGGTAAGTAAGAAATATTTTAGGACTCATTTAGTTCATGATGTTTCAGTGTCCTAAAAGTGGGGTTTGTAACAAAGATTAAGGAAATCAAATGCTAGATTTGTTGCAGGTGACTGGTTTATCGTGAGTTTCAGTCCACAAGTAGGTAGATTAGACAGTTATTTATCTTGAAGTAACATAGTATTCTTTCCATATAGCAACCACATAAATATATCCTCCTTATGGTGACTACTAAAAGAGCAAAATAAAGCATCAGAGAAACTTCAGATAGTGTCATTGACCCTCAAATGATTGAGAGAGTAAGGGGGAATCATCACTTTTGGTTTTTCATTTGTCTATGCTGCACAAGAAACTGAGCTAATGTGGAATCAGTACATTAACTGAATTGATGAGATCTTTTTGGTACAAGTCGGTGCTCTAGGTCTGTATAAGATCTAGATGTCTAAGCAGCTTTATTCATGCAGCTTTGTTGCAGTTTTTATAATACAGAGGTTGTTTACTGCATGTCATTTAAGTGATTATCTTCTGGTGTGACTATGTAAAGAGTCATTTTAATCTTGAAGTGCTTTTATTCTGAATGAAATGCAGGATTGATTAGTAAGCAACACTCTCTTAAAGATGCTATGTACTGGTGTCAACGTAAATGAAACACTAATAAATTGTAATCATTTAGGTTAAACTGTTGAAAGATACACTAGAAGCTTGGAAGAAGGAGGTAGAGAAGAAGCCACCTACCATGTCAATAGATGATGCTTATGAAGTCCTTAACCTTCCCAGAGGACAAGGACAGTAAGTTGTTTTCAGTATTTTAAGTTGTATAACTATATTAACATAAACTCCATGCAGTGAAGTTTCTTACCTCAGTACTTGGAACCAGTTATTGGTACCAGTTCAGTTAGGTCTAACACCTTCTTTCACAGTGCAAGATTGCTTTGCTAGAAGGAAACAAAGCTTGAAAATGCAATTCCAGTTTTTTGAGATAATTGCAGAAATGTTACTGAAACTGGGGAAAAAAATGCTCTGAGCTCTGCTGTTTTACAGAGTAAGCATTAGACCATAGTGAACAAGAATATGGCAGAACTTGAATGGGTTCAAAGTGGAATTTTTTTCTCTAATCATCCTCCTTCTCCCTTCCAAACATTGTCCTTTTTTTGTGGTGATTATATCCTTAGAGTTTTTTTGCCTCCTGTCTCGCCACTGGTTTCTGACTTAGGTCCTCTAGAAGAGAGGTGACAATACTTTGCATTTAGCCTTCAAGAACTGTGCACTTAGTATAAATCATGAAATAGTAACTTTTATTACTTCTAGCTCATTTAGATTCTTCATTGAAGATATTCAGGGACTTCAAACATTTTCTGGTTAGTATATTCAGTACAAGAGGTATTAAAATACTTCCTGTTTCTAAAATTTCTTTCTATTCTGTGGCCACATGATTATCCCCCATTCAGTTAAGCAAGTTTTTCAAATGGAAATCAGAGCTTTGTAGTTTTCATTCAGTTGCAGTTACTGTTTGTTAGTACTGTTGGCAGAATCCAGGCTGGTTTTCCTGTGGTCTGTGGTTTTGTGGTGGGTTTTTTTGTCACTCAGTGTAATGGATGGAACTTGTTTTCTTGCAGGCATGATGAAAGCAAGATCAGGAAAGCATATTTCAGACTGGCTCAAAAATATCACCCAGATAAGAATCCAGAAGGCAGGGTATGTACAACAAAAATTTATGGTGTTACTAAAATGGGAACAAATTCAGCTGTTACTTGTATTAAGAATTTTAAAATGCACACTGGATTTTTCTTTTTCCCTTTTAAAAGCTATGCCCGAGATGAATGCTAAAATACAGATTAATGCTGCAGTTAAGTAATTTTGGGTAACTGGACAATGCTCTCAGGCACATGATAGAATTATTGGAGATGTTCTGTGCAGGGCCAAGAGTTGGACTTGATGATCCTCATGGGTCCCTTCCAACACTGAATATTCTGTGATTCTCTAACTTAACTGATGTCAATCAAGGGCTATTAGGATTTCCACAGTAAACTGATGTAGTCAGATCACGTCCACATCTTGGAAAGATTCTTTTGAGAGTTACAAGGGCCTAAATAAGCTATTTGCTCCCTTTCAAAGACAGACTTCATCCTCTGCCCGTTCTCACAATCAAACTGTACTTAATACTTTTGCCATGTTATGACTGACTTAGTTTAAGTTTCTTGCCTAAGGCAGAGTTTAGGAGACAAAAGCAACTCTTAAGACTATTCCTCTTTACTTGCAGGATATGTTTGAAAAAGTTAATAAAGCATATGAGTTTCTTTGCACAAAGTCTGCCAAGGTGATAGATGGGCCAGATCCAGAAAACATAATTTTGATCTTGAAAACTCAAAGCATCCTCTTCAACAGGCACAAGGAAGGTAAGCATTCCACATCAGAAGAGTGTTTTGTTTGTTTCTTTAGTGGTCATTTTGGTCAGTTTTTAAACTCTTCTGTTCTTGAGTCTGTGCTCTGTTGATCTGGTTTCTGGTTTGCTACATCATGTAGCTATGGCAAATGGCTTCAAGATAGGACTTTTTTTCCATGAAATATATTTACCTGCAGTTAAACTGAATTTTAAAAACTACGAATAGGTCTTTGAAGTTCTCTGCTCAAACACTGATCTGCAGTAAAACTGAATTATAAAAACTACGAATAGCTCTTTGAAGTTCTCTGCTCAAACACTGATCAGTTTGAATCTTCCTCTGCACTTAGAATTCTATCTAAGCAGAAAAGACCTCAGTAGTACTCAGTCACCCAGATGGCAGACTCTGGTTATAAATGAGATTATTTCATTTTTAATAGCCAGGTGAGTGTATTCTTGCAGAAATTCTGACCAGTGTTAGTTGTCTGGTGAGTGTGCTACAACATTGGCCCAACTGGGAAAGTAGGATGGCTAGAGTACCCTAATGCTTGACTCTAGCTACAGTTTCAGGCTGGTAGCTGCTGGCATGGCCAAGTCTTGCAGAGTCAACAGTGTTTTGCTGCATAAGTATTACATTATAATGGTAAACAAAGAATCTCATGCAATCATAGCTCTGTCAGTTTTGTGGAGGTAGTGACAGCATGGGTATAGACTTATCCGGGTTGGCTTGCAGTTGGCTCCATACACAAAATGAAATTGTTCTTTAGCACTGCTG
>NW_008689571.1:39280-88849 GCF_000695815.1 Acanthisitta chloris
GTATTAAAAACATCTAATTGTTGTGACAAACTGGATAAGGTTTTTACAGGGTCATTATTGGTCAATCCTGGCCTCAGACAGACAGACAAAGCTAACCTTGTATTTCTCTGGGAACAGACCTAGCATCACTGGGAAGGTATGGAGGAGTTAACTGAGCTGGAGATAAGTCTTTTCAATCTAAATAGGTTCTTCCTGTGAAGCTCTGTTAGCTAAGTGTCAGCTTGCCTGGACTCCTCAGTCTTGCTCCAATTTTTCCCAGGTGTTGGCTTTCTTTGATTCCTAGGCCTTACATGTCTGATATATCTTCCATTGATAATTTTGTGGTGGTTTAAATTGTGTAGATTCACATATATATGTGAAAATTGACCTTTTTTCTCTTTCAGAGTTGAAACCTTACAAGTATGCAGGATATCCTATGCTGATAAAGACTATTACCATTGAAACATCAGATGACCTTTTGTTTTCCAAAGAATCTCCTCTGTTGCCTGCTGCTACAGAACTTGCTTTCCATACTGTCAATTGTTCAGCATTAAATGCAGAAGAACTGAGGAGAGAAAGTGGAATCGAGGTAAATGCAAAGAAACATGTTGAAATGAATTTTTTTAGTCTGACTTCTCCCCAGCTAAAAATTCTAGATGCTCAATGCATAGGACATCAGATGCAGTTGAGAATCACTTTGGGTCTTGAGACACTTGTCCGTTCTTGCCATCTCTTTTCTGGGTATGGTAGGAGAAGCCTCTTGCAGAGTAAACCCCTTTGTGGACCTAGGCTTGTCTGTTGAACTGTGGATAAGCAAGCTACATACAGTGTTTCTCTACTCCTTTACAAAACTCCACTGAGAGCTGCTGCATTCTGTAGGTGAAAGAATAGATAAACATGAACAAGTCACTTGAGCAGAAGGGCTTTTCATTGCACACATTACATTATTAGAACCATTTACGCTGGAAAAGACCTTATTAATCACAACACTGCCAAGTCCTGCTAAATCATGCTCCATGTGATTAACTGCCATGTCTACATGTCTTGTTAAATGTCTTCAGGGATGATGACATAACCACTTCCCTGGGAAGCCTGTTCCAATGTTTGACCACTCTTTCAGTGAAGAAATTTTTACTAATATTTAATCTAAACTTTTGTTGGCACAAATTAAGGCCATTTCCTCTTGTCCTGTCACTTCTTCCCTGAGAGAAGAGACCAGTCTCCACCTCACTAAACCTTCTTCCAGGTAGTTGCAAAGAGTGATAAAGTCTCTCCTGAGCCTCCTTTTCTCCTTGCTAAACAACCCCAGCTCCCTCAACAGCTCCTTATCAGAGCTGTGCTCCAGACCCTTCACCAGTTCCATTGCTCTTCTCTGGACTTGCTCTAGTTACCTCAGTGTCTGTCTTGTAGTGAAGGACTCAGAACTGGACATAATACTTGAGGTATGACCTCAGCAGTGCCGAGTACAGGGGGATGATCTATGCCCTAGTCCTACTGGCTACACTATTTCTGACACAAGCCAGGATGCCATTTGCCTTCTTGGCCACCTGGGCACACTGCTGGCTCACATTCAGCTGCCTGTCGACAAGCATCCACAGGTCCTTTTCCACCATGCAGTTCCCAGCCAGTCTTTTATCAGCCTGTAGCAATGTGTGGGGCTGTTGTGACTCAAGGGCAGGACCTGTCACTTCACCTTGTTGAACCTCATACAATTGGCCTGAGTCCACTGATCCAGCCTGTCCAGATCCCTTTGCACAAATCCTTCCTACCCTCCAGCAGATCAACGTTCCCACACAACTTGGTGTCATCTGCAGACTGACTGAGGTATTGGCTTGCATGTGAGAAGGCTGTCAACTCTAAAGCACCAAAAGTTAATACCAGCACTTGCAAGGAATTTTGTCCCTACAAACCATTTGAGCAAGCAGCAGATTTTGTCAAACATCTCTCTTCAGCCATTAAAAATGAGTTTACCAGCTAATGTTTTATTTATGCCAGCTTCTGTGTATTTTTGTTGTGACTGAACTTGTGCATCATCCAATCCTCACAGGTATTGCAAGAAGCTTTTAATCGTTGTGTAGCAGTCTTGACTCGTTCTAGTAAACCAGATGATATGTCTGTACAGGTAAGTTGCAGCAGCTTTAACTGATTTTATCAGCTTCTCAAAAGACTATATATTATATCTAGAATATGATACTAAATGTATGTATGTAATATAAAATATTGATATAGTGTCATATGTATTAAAAATAGGATTGTAAACATGCATTTTTCCTCCACTTGGGACCAAAACAAGACTGCTTTTTGTAGGTATGTGGATACATTAGTAAGTGTTACAGTGTAGCAGCTCAGTTTGAGGAATGCAGAGAGAAGATTACAGAAATGCCTAACATCATTAAGGACCTCTGCAGACTACTGTATTATGGCAAGGTAAGAGTTCCTTTCCTTTGCCTAAATGAATGTTTAACTGTTAAATGTAATGGGGAATGTTCTGGTTTAAGGAAGATGAGACAATTTCAGTGACTGATCAAACCCTTCTATAACATTCCAGCTAATCATTATGAGATACAGAACTCTGTTGTCTTGTTCTCAAGACTTTTTTTAATCTGTTTAGTGAACTTAAAATGCAGTCACTATAAAGATTCAGCTACTTCTGCCTTTTAACTGACATGTCTAGCTGTTGGTTTACTGTATTAAATCAGCAGATAAAAGTACTACAGCTAGATCTTACATAAGCAGATAGACTTCTAAATCAGCATAAACCCTGGGAACAGCTTTCAAGAAGTTTTGTTGCCATTTAGGTCTTTTGAACTTGCCTCATGTTATATAAATGCTGAAATTTGTCTGAATTAATAAAGGAAAGCCTGTCTTGGACATGTCCTATGGGGTATGTGAAAACAGGAGATGGTAAAACCACACTATAGTAATTGACAGTAGATGCTTATGTGTTCTTTAGTCCTTGCAGAACATGTGTGCCACCATAAAAAGCTCACCTGGGAATCTCTGCCACCTTCTTGAGTTGCTTCTCCACCAGTTCATCAATGCTCCTTTCTAATGTGAAATAACTATTCAAGTACTCTTCCCTTTGATAGATGCTGACTAATTAGCCATATTGGTTGGTTATCAGACATTTCAGCTGCAGATGTCTACTTCAGTTTTCATCTCTGTGCTGCTTAGATAGTACTCTGGAATTAGCAAGTTTGGGCTTCAAATCTTCAGTATGGAAACCAGTTGGCATTCTTGGATTACAAGTACTAAGGCAAACTTATTTTTTCTCCATCAGAACATACCACGAGTAGCTGCTCTAGGAGTAGAGTGTGTTAGCTCCTTTGCCTTAGATTATTGGCTGCAAACACACTTGTTCCAAGCTGGAGTTCTCTGGTACTTACTGGGTTACCTCTTCAACTACGACTACACACTGGAAGAGAGTGGCATTCAGAAAAGTGAAGATTCAAACCACCAGGTAATGTTCCCAAGGTGCACAATTTCTTACACTAACAGCTGTTCCTTGCCATCTCTTGCTAACAGACTAAGTGTGTTCAGATACTTCTTAGAAGCATCGAATTGTATGAATGGTCATGTTAACAGAGCAGTTTTGGAAAGGGATTTTATGTAGCAGTGTAAATACTGTTTGAGTTTTGGATTTTTCTCTTTTTGTAAAGAGTTCAAATGTTAAAGCTGCAAAACCCATAGTTTCTAATAGACTTAATGCAAGAGACTTTTATCATAGCAAACAGTAGAAAAGTAAAATTTTGGTATCAGAAGAAAAAGTATTTTTGGTTTAGCTTTTTTTTTTGGTGGTTTTGTGGGTTTTTTTGTTTTTTGGTGTGTGGGTTTTTTTGGTGTTTTTTTTTTTTTTTGGCTCAACTGAAAAAGCGTTGTCTAGTGATACCTTGAACTTATCTAAAATGTATGTTAGGATTGTATTGTCCCCTTGCCACACAACTATGGGCATTTCCTCAAATGCTGAGCCCCTAAATATGGTATTTTCTTCCTCAGCTACTGACCACTATTATAGAGATTAATTCTTGTATCACTGTTATAAAATATCAGCATAACAAGTATTTGATGATGTGAGCAGGAGCTGTTCTTTAGTCAGATGTCATTACACTTAAATAGCTTTTGTGACTTTCAGCTTATCTTCTTATTCCAGTTTTTCCTACTTATCAGTGCTCATGTCTTACTGCATTTGTTAAGCCCAGATAAATAGAGAATACTGATTTTGTTTGTTCTGGTGCAGAAGGGTTGGACAGCTCTTTCTGGCTATTCTGATACTTCTTAAGCTCCAGGTTTTCTCAAACTGTCTTTGTATTTTTCAGGAGGTTGCAAATAGCCTTGCTAAGCTCAGTCTCCTGGCCTTGAGTCGCCTTGGTGGGTATCTTTCTGAAGAACAAGCTACACCTGAAAACCCAGCAATCAGGAAAAGCTTGGCTGGAATGCTGACACCCTATATTGCCAGAAAACTCTCTGTGGTCAGTCCTACTGAGGTAAGCATCTGTGAGCCAAAATTTGCTCTAGTGATTTACAGAAGGAGTATACCTGGTCACTTCTAAAACACTGAACTCTTAGACCAACTTGATACTGAGGACAGCAGGGAGAAGGAGCAGTTTTGGCCTCGAACACTGTGGGCAGGAACAGTGCCCTATATTTGCAGAAAAAAAAATGGGGACAAAAATTGAATTAGTTGCTGAAAGCTTAAGGAGACAATGAGGATGGAGAGCAAAGGCTAAACTCTTTAGGAGTGGTGCCAGGGAAGTCATCTACAAAGAGATACTGTTGGTAGTTGGTGCTCACAGTCAAATGTAGATGTAGAATCTGAAGTAAGTGTGTGGCTCAAGGCAGAAGAAAGTAAAACTAAAATACAGATTGTACTGTATCAAATTACTTGCACATACTGTTCTTCCAGTATGTTTTTCCAGTATGGGAAACTTCACACTTCAAACTTGCTTATGTAATTGGTCTAGTTGCTAATGAGATTGGATTAACTAATATCATGAAACATGCTGATTCCTGTGCATAACTATCCAGAACTGTTGTGAATGTGTTGCATCATGTAAATTTCTTATTTCTTAGACTCTGAAGATGCTTAACAGTAACACAGAGAACCCCTACTTGATTTGGAACAATGGGACAAGAGCTGAATTACTTGAGTTTTTGGAATCTCAGCAAGAAAGCATGATTAAGAGAGTAAGATACTATATAAATCCCACTTTTTTAAAAAAAATTAGTTTGTGTTTTGGTATATACACTAGTGATGCAGTGGTATCACAATATAAGTATCCATTGTTGTCTGCTCCTAAAACACTTCCTTCATTCAGTAGTTTTAAAAAGAAAACAGAGCTTACTTGTTTATTTCTTATGTTTCTGTCTGAGCTTCTGACTTAATGCTTCAGCAAAAGTTTTTGGTTCAAATATTGCCTATTTCATTATTGGATTATAGCTTTACACTTTTTATAAGATTATTTTCTGTCTGAGCCTGTGCTGTTTACCTCTGTTTAAAGGGTGATTGTGACAAGAGCTATGGATCTGACTTTGTCTTCAGTGACCATGCGAAGGAACTTATTGTGGGAGAGATTTTTGTTAGAGTCTACAATGAAGTCCCTACCTTCCAGCTAGAGGTGAGATGTAGATAAAACCTTCCTGTTGAAATCAGTGTTTGGAATGTTACTTCGTCCTGTTTATCTGTCATTGCAAACAGAATAGAAAAAAATATAAATTTTTACGGAAATTTCCTGCAAGATCAGCATGTTAGGAGATACCTCTTTGCTGGAGCAGAATAAATTAAAAAGCATGAGTCTGTCATAAGATGAGCTGCAGTGGATGTCTTAATGACTTGTCTGCAGCACAAGCTTGTAGAGAAACTTGGATTGCTTCAGTAGTTCCAGGAGGTGGTGATTCTGCCTAGTGGTTTTACAGTCCATCTATATATAGGGGCAAACATACACCTGTTGAAGCAGTGGCAGCTTTTTAAGGGTATGTTTAGCCAGAAATAGGGTTGATGTGCTCCAGGTGTTATAGTGATCATAGAGAACTGTTTCCTGTCTGCCTGTCTGGAAGAAGGGGATATGTGAAATGTGGGAGAAGTTATTCGGATTATTCTTCTGCTGTGAATACTGATGCATCACACAACTAAAAATACTCTCATCTGTACTTTAAAGCTTCCTAAAGCATTTGCTGCAAGCCTCTTGGATTACGTAGGCTCACAAGCACAGTACCTTCATACGCTGATGGCAATAACACAGACTGGGAAAGTAGAGTCCAATCAACATGGAGATCGGTTACGGAGGGTTGAAATGGCCCTGGAGGCTCTGAGAAATGTGATAAAACACAACCCAGGTAGGCCTAAAACTGAACTTCCCTGCTAAAGCTTTTAGCTGACAACCTTAAAATTTGTGGACCCTCTGTAGTCTTCGTTTACCAGTGAGAAGGAAGCTTATTTTGCTGACCTACAGACTTCAACATTGTTGATAAGCCATACAGGCTTGCTATTTTTTCCTCCTCTGGAGAGCATTATCAGTAGATGTATTGAGGTTTTGTGTGAAATCCAAGCCTTATCTATTCTCTGAAACATTAGGTTTTAACTCTAATTCTAGCTTGCTGTTGCCAGGAAGTTTTAAACCTCTTAGATGAAACACTTTTTAATTCCTCAAAGAATCTGTAACTGATTTTTAAAGGTCCTTGCATCAAAAAGAATCTCCTTGAACTGAATACTGCATGCTAGTAAACACCTGAATGATACCTGTGTCAGTGCCTTAATAAATCAGGAGAAAACATTCTTGAGGCTGGGCAGCTACTACCAGCAAAGATTTATGAGCAGATATCAATGTACAGACTGGAAAAGACTGAGAGAAATAATAAGGACGTTTTTCTGCTATATTATATGTCAGGTGTAAAAGCAAATCATTTTCCAATTGTGGCTTCTAATAATAGCTGGTTAGGTTTTTCTCAGACTGGATTCTCTGCAGTTACAAGCTTACTGTTGCAGATATCAAACCTAGTCCAAGCTGGGAGATTCTAAAAGGTCAAGTGTATTTGAAGACTAGAAGTACTGATGATTTATGCTAAATTAAAATGATGGAACTTGTTTAGTTCTTTTGTAAGAATGCAGGTAACTAGGTAGTCCAAGAACTAGGTCAGTTACTTGCCTTAGAGGGAGGAGGTATCCTTTGCTTTTGAAATACTGTCAACCTGAGATTCTGTGGAAGCTAGATTAATGAGAGGATTTCATCATTTTCTAACTCTGTAGCTGTCCTGTACGAGCTGTTTTAACTACTGTGGCAGACTATATACAGCAGTGTAGTCTTAACACCTCTCTGTATAGTGAAATGTGGGCTTGGGGTGGCCTTTGGTGAATGCTTTGGCTAACATGGAGAGTAACTCATTTGGTCTTTTACAGGTTCTGAGTGTGAATGCATAGGGCATTTTAAGTTGATATTCTCCCTTCTGCGTGTTCATGGAGCTGGCCTGGTGCAGCAGTTGGCTCTGGAGGTAAAAAAATCAAACCAACCAACAAAAAAAGAAAACCAAAACAGCCACAAACAAAAAAAACCCCAAACCTTCCTGTCTGGATGTTCTGCATAACCAGCACAGACAAACCTGATTGTGTAACTGTTAGAGTAGCATCTGAAAAACATCAAGGTTGAGGTTCCAAGGTTTCAGTTTGTTCTTGGAGGAATGTGTGGTAGATTCTTGCCCTGAGTGTTTGCTCCCTTATTTCCTGAGGAGATAAGACAAATTGGTGGCAGGAGTAAGTTGGTAAATACCAGCTCTATTGGCCAGTGAGCTGCCTGGCTTCATCATACACTACATTTTCTGGACAGTGTTTTAACTGCTGGAATATGTTCAAGTGTTGTTTCTGATCTTTTACAGGTAGTGAACATAGTAACAAGTAACCAGGAATGTGTTAACAACGTTGCTGAGGCGATGGTTCTTGCTAACTTACTGGCTCTCCTGCATTCCTTACCTTCAAGTATGTACCATATGATTCTTTGTCTTGAAAGGCAAAGGGTTTCCAACTCAGAAATTAATTAGAATGCAGCTGGCTGAGCTTACAGTTGACTTTTAGGTTAAAACAGCCTCTTAGGGAAGATGATTTTAAAAAATGTTCTGTATAACTAATTTCTTGTCTTACATGTGTGAGCTGAAACAAATGAATTGCAGGTATTCTGATTGGTTTTGAATTATGTAGTTTTTCAATGACTATTGTTTTAGGGGATTTAGCTAATAAACATCTAATTAGCAGGTTTATTGTACTAGAATGTATCATTGATTTGACATTCCTTAACTAACTGAGTTTAGCCAGAAATCCCTAAGCTTGCAATTGGCATAAGGTTTATTTCAGTTTTGGTACAGCTGTCTGTTACGGTCACTTACTTTCATGTTTGTTTAGTTCATAGTCTATATGACAAAAAGTTCTTAATACTTTCCATTTTGACAGGTCGGCAGCTCGTCCTTGAAACTTTGTATGCTTTGACATCTAGCACAAAAATAATTAAAGAGGCCATGGCAAAAGGTACAGTACTGCACTGAAATCAAATGTTTCTGCAACACTGGACTAGTGGATACAGTGGCCACTCTTCCCTTTAGAATAATCACTGTGGAATTGGTGAATTCCTACTGCTTGTGACCAGAAAAAAACAACATGTTTTTCTATCTTTTTGTTACAGGTGCTTTAATCTACTTACTAGATATGTTTTGCAACTCAACTCATCCACAGGTCCGAGCCCAAACAGCAGAGCTTTTTGCCAAAATGACTTCAGATAAGCTGGTGGGTCCAAAGGTAAGAATCTTAAGAGCTTGTGTTGGAATTCTTATCTTGTTATTACCTGCCTTTCTCTAAAGTTCAGCAAAAAAACTCCTGTGTCTGAAACATTCATGTAAAGAGCAATCTGGCTTTTTCAGAATAATTAACTCCTCATTTATGAGCAGATTTAGAGAAGCTGTTGTATTTACTGTAACTACAAGTAGTTTGGTTTCTGTTTGCAATGCCTTTAGAGACCTAGATTTCATTGTCACTGGATATTGCTATTCGAAATGATAGCACTGTTTTATTTTATGTTGTGTTCTAGCAGTTGACAACTGTAGCACTACAGACAATTGGACTTCCTTTTTCTGTTAATTAATTTTGTCATGTCAGTTAGTTTGTCTTATGATATACTAAATGTCAATTCTGTTCATCTCTTCTAGGTTAGAATTACACTTATGAAATTTTTACCTGGAGTCTTCATGGATGCCATGAGAGACAACCCTGAAGCTGCTGTTCATATCTTTGAGGGAACTCATGAAAATCCAGAATTAATTTGGAATGACAACTCCAGGGAGAGAGTATCAACAACAGTTCGAGAAATGATGCTTGAGTATGTGGAGACCTATTGATTTAGTGTACCCTTAACTGAGACATTCTTGGTGGCAGTAAACCCAGAGTAGTTGTAGAACTGTCAGACAGAGCTCTGCCTGTAAAAGGTAGAGTCCTTGCAAGCCAGTCTTTAGTGAAACTTGTTCACTGTTTGTGTATTGTGCCTGTAACTCGGTCATGCAGGTGCAGTTTGTGCACAGACCAGGTATTTGCTCACTGCTGTAAGATGTGGAGGGGGTTACAGTGGGGAGAAAATGGGATTTAGGAGGTGGAACTGCTTCTCAATGATTGAGGGGAGACTGAGGTGTCAAGCAGGGAAGACGATTGTTTCTTGTACTGCTCAATAAAATTTACTTTCTTTTTAAAGGCACTTTAAACTTCAGAGGGACAACCCTGACACTAACTGGAAGGTAAAAGTATTCTGTTTCTACTTCGAGTGGGTCCAGGGAGACTATAAGCCAGCTGATAATAGATGCATATGTATGACTCTTGACAGCTTTTCCTCTGAAAGTACCAACAGGAGTTTACTGCTGTGCTGTGAACAAAACTGTTCACAACTGAAAACATAACTGGTTTAGTGTTGAATTGATGCTTTCGTTACTACTCATAACTTGAAATTGAGACAGTTACTGGCAAAACCACTGTCAGCATACTGTGAATTTTCTGGTAATTTAGGTAATTCTAAATACATCAAAAGTCAGCCACAAAGGACAATACTGGTTTGTAGGAAAATGTTCTGTCACTTACAACCTAGCTGTAGTAATCTTGCTATTGGTAGATGTTTGGTAACTTTAGTAAGTCACCAAGTCTCAAAAAATATTGTCCTGAGCCATTCCCTTGCCTCAGGTCAGTCAGTGAGGTGTTTCAGTTTGTGGGATTTCGAGTATCTGTGAAAGGCCAAATGTGATTTCTTCCCAACAATGCTTTAGTTCAGCATTAAACCAGTTTCTAAGCACATGCAGGATGGCTATTTTAATCCTGATGAAAACTGGAATCTTCATTTGGTTGATGGTGAGAAACCTTCCCCTGGGTGTGCAGGAAAGGAATGAAAGGGCTGTTGTATCATCAGCCTTGTTACTGGTACTTCTCTTGAACTAGGGTTTATCACTATTATAGTTGTAGGTTCAGTTATTTGTGGGTTTTTTGAAAGAAAAGTTCACTGTGGTAGTACTGTCACTTCCTACATCATGTTCCTTCAAGATGAAGTGTTTATTGGTCCTGCACAGCTCCCTTTTGAAGAATACAGTTAGTGACCCTGACCCCTTAGAGAAACATTTGCAGCTCTTGCATATACCTTTGCCCATAACTCCTTCTACTTTAAATTCAACAGCTGCCTGAAGACTTTGCTGTGGTGTATGGTGAGGCAGAAGGTGAACTTTCGGTGGGGGGAGTCTTCCTAAGGATTTTTATTGCCCAGCCGGCCTGGGTTTTACGGAAACCAAGAGAATTTCTCATTGCACTGTTGGAAAAGTTTACTGAACTACTGGAGAAAAATAACCCCCATGTAAGATATTTTTTTCTGATCCTGCTCTTTGAATTTGTTTAGCAGTCTGAAGGTACTAGTCTTTTAGTGTCTGATTAATATAGATTCTCACACTTTCTTCCCGACATGAATGGGGTTTTTGGTCTCTGACACTGGGGGCTTTCTGACTTTCCATAGAAGCATGTAGAATTTTTGGTCTCTGACACTGGAGGTTTTCTGACTTTCCATAGAAGCATGTAGATATGTGTAGGCAACTTCTGAACATGAGGCAGTGCTTTAAAAGACCCTGAAGCCACAGAACTAGCTTCATTTAAGTCCTAGAGGCTTATTCTATGCTAGATGAGGCTTAACAAATGAAATACGTTTTAATTATTCTATGACTGACCAACATAAGAAAATGGCATTTGCCTACAAAGCCTAAAAAATTTCAGCTCTCGACACTTCTGTTGTCCTTCTGCAACACTAACATCCCCTTCTGGTGTAAATTCTGGGACATACAGAAGGCTGCCACTTAATTAGTGGAATGGGGAGAGCTAACGTGTTAGAGTTTGAATGAGAACAATATTCAAGTCAGCAACTTAATGGTACTAAAAACTGAATTTTAAACATTGTTCAGATTCTGGGTTAGACTTGCAAGGTGGAAACTAACTTGCATGTTGACTAAAACAGACCTCTTTATTACAAAGATGTGCCAGCAGTTTGTAGAGGCATGCAGAACACACCAGGTGTGGTGAGTGCTGCTGAACTCTATAAGAATTCAGGTGGTTCAGCCTGAACATTCATGCTACCAAGCTTCCACCAAGCTGGCTGGCACACTGTGCTGCTGTGCATGCAGAAGCTGCAGCCAGACATGGGATTCTCTAGATACTGGAGATTGTTCTTAGATCTGTGTGACCTGTGTTCATGAAGCTAGGGAATGTCTGACACTATTGGAGATTATAATCATTATTCTTAACTTGTTGTTTTAACAATTTGAGAGCAAAGCAACATAAAAGCATTGGGGAAAAAGTCTATAATGCTGAGCAAGAGAGAAATATTGTTACTATGGTGATACATAAGACTTTACTGAATTATACTTTGTTGGTTTTTGATTTTCTGCAGGGGGAAACTTTAGAAACCATTACCACAGCAACTGTGTGCCTGTTCAGTGCCCAGCCTCAGCTAGCTGATCAAGTTCCTCCACTTGGTCATCTTCACAAGATAATCCAGGCTATGAATCACAAGAACAATGCCATTCCAAAAAGTGCCATTCGTGTCATGCACATACTGTCTGACAATGAGGTACCGAATCACTTAAGTGCTCAAGGGGAGAAGAAGCATAATTGGAGTTAGTATTGTTCAGTAGTGTTTCTAGAGGGGCATTATTCTAACTATTAAATACTGTGTAACAGATGAGCAGGGGCTTGTAGCTAATTCATGGGGCATGGATAAAGACTGATATCTGCAATAACCATCAACCTTAGCGTAAAATAAAGTACTCTGGATACTTCTGTCTCTCTACAGCTTTGTGTTCGAGCAATGGCATCCCTAGAGACCATTAGCCCTCTCATGAATGGAATGAAAAAGAGATCAGATATAGTTGGTGTAGCCTGTGAAGCATTGAATCGAATGTTTCAGAAGGAACAAACTGACTTAGTAGCCCAAGTAAGTAGCACATGCTCAGACTGTGAAAATGTGATGTTTTTATCTTCGGGTATCTCAACTGTTGATAAGAACAGAGGTACTGATCAACTTAGATGGTTTCTGGGAAGCCTTCTGGACACTTAACTAATGTGCTTTTCATGTTGGCAAAGTTTCTTTTGAAATGCAGACCTGTTCAAGGGTGTTACCTGAGTATTGGAGCTTACTGCATAGGGTCCTAGATAGTGTTGGCTTGTGTCCACTGAGGAAACGTAACTTAGGAATGCCATCTAATTCAAGTGAGGTCACACCTAGACAGAGCAGAAGTGCTAGACAGTGTCTTTGCTTTCACTTGTATGTATTCATACAACTCAGGAAAAATGGACCAGCCTTAGCATATGTAGGAATAGCTGTTGGCACTACTGGTTCACACTAATGCTAGTAATGTGAAACAACTCGATGGAACTTCCTAGTCCATTTTAAGACAACTCATTTGGGTATGTTTGCAGGCTTTGAAAGCAGATTTGGTCCCTTATCTTCTAAAGCTGCTTGAAGGTGTTGGTCTTGAGAACCTGGAAAGCCCATCTGCAACCAAAGCTCAGATTGTTAAAACTCTGAAATCCATGTCTCGCAGCCTGCAGTATGGGGAACAGGTAAGTACTGACAGGTCGTTAGCTGGGCTTTGACACTTGGAGGATCAAACTCTGAACAACTCTTGCTTAATCTTCTGGCTGTCATGTGCATCATTCTGCCTAAAATGTTACATCCTATAACTACAAAATCATTATGGGTTGTAACATCTTCATCTCTTGTGGAGAAGTAATTGGTTCAATGCATGTTAAGAACACAAACAAAAAAGACAATCCCAAGTGCAGAAATGTTTTAGAAGCTAATTGGCTTCTACTGACAACTCTTCAGAATTTGTGTTACAAATGTAAACTGCTTTTTTGTTTCCTGAATAAATAGACAACTGTAGTAGCTTTATGGATGTATATTGAAGTTGGTAAAATTTGTCCCAGGACCTGTGCCTTTCTTTTACCCTTGTGTTGAAAGCTTTGTCAAGGAGAGGGAGATAGGGACAACTTGGAAGAAAGACCCAGCCCCAATCTTGCTATAGCACAGAAGTCCTGTTCTACCTCAGCTCTAGGCGTGGCTGCTTGTAGGATTGCTTTTCCTTGTCACCTAACTGAGGAATGAGGGACAAAGTCAAGCTACTAAATGACTTTTTTTGGGTGTTGTGTTCAGCTGCACAATTCACATAGCAAAGCAAGTCTCCTTGGAAATGTGTGTGAATTAGCTGAGCTACTGCCATGCTCTGTGATAATTCCTTCAGAATGATTTGCTTCTACAAAATGAGTTTGTTCAGCTAGAACTTGCTCACTGTGTTAATCTCTTCAAATACCATAGGTAAATGAAATTCTGTCTCGTTCTTCTGTGTGGAGTGCCTTCAAGGATCAGAAACATGACTTGTTCATTTCTGAGACACAAACAGCAGGATACCTCACAGGTTAGCAACCCTTCCCTGTTTATGTTCTGAATCAATACTGAATGGTTTCTTAATTGTCAGACTCTGGAGATACTGTTTATCCCCAGGATCTAGTGCCTTTTCATGGTCTGAACATGCAATGCTGTAAAAAAAAGTAAGTTTTTTAAACACGTATCAAAAGCCAATTTTATTTAATTTTTTTTCGTGGTTGAGAAGATATTTCTCTGGATAGTCTTAGGTGTACCTACTTGTAAAATATCAGAGCAATGGAATCTGGACACTGGCAAGATTTGCAAGTATTCTGTAGTGATAAAGCAGAGATGTAATTGGAACTAATGAATCACAGTAACTTTCCATGCTTTCTCAGGATCAGTCTGCTTCAGGTCTAGAACATGTGATTTTCCAAGGTTGGAGGGAGGAGTAAAAAAAAAAAAATCACTTAGACTGTCTGTATTCATTGGCCTTGTGGATTACACTGCTTTAGTGTTAGGCAGGTAGATGTAGTATTGGACCAGTTGGAATGTTAATAGCTTGGTGTGTGAGGCTGTGTGCCAGCCAGACTCAGTGCACTGGCAGGATGGCCTCATGCCTGTACTTAGAGCTGGACTGCAGCTGTGGTGCACCCTGGGTAAGTCCCCTGCTGGTGCCACCCACCACCACTGGGTAAGTCCCCTGCTGGTGCCACCCCAGTCCCTCTGGCAATGTAGAAAAGCAGTTCAGCACTGTGTGCACACAAAGGAGAGCAACTCGTGGGAACTTCCTTGCTGGTAATGGCATAGTGCAGACATAATCTTAGAACAGTTATGTCACAGCAAATGGAATTCTGATTCTTCTTTACTCACTCGTGTGCAGCACTTGATAGACACAGGATCACAGTCCAAAACTTTGCTATCACATGAAATATTTTCATATATAGCAAGAAATGACATTGCAGCAAACTTTGTCTAAAGTGACATGTGATGCAAACTTCTGTTTCCTCAGTAGCTGTCAGCTGAACAATGGTTTGATCTTAAAAGCTTTGCCTCCCAGGTGAAGTTTTAAAGTCATAGTATCATAGTATGTTAAGGGGTTGGAATGGACCTTAGAGATCATCTAGTCCAACTCCTCCTGCCCTAGGCAGGGACACCTCCCACTAGACCAGATTGCTCAAGGCTTTATCCAAACTTTGTGACAGGCCAGTGTAAAAACATGTGCATGTGCCACGTGGAACTTTTCATCTAATCTAGTATAGGAGTGTTGGTAAAGCTTTTGAGTGTAACTGAATTAATGAGATCTAAATCAGATGGCCAAAGGTTTTTTTGCAAGATATTAGCATGTATTTCCAAAAAAAAGAGGAGGCAAGAGCCTTTCAAGTCAGGAATTACACATTCTAGAAGCAGATGCTTAGTATTTTAGGAGTAGGTTAAGGTTAGGTTGTTATTGCAACACTTAATGCATTTTTCTGCATGGGAAAGACTTGGTGTCTTAGCTCTGTACAGGACTTTTCTGTTTATTGTAACATTTAATGCCACCTTGTCAAATGCCTGAATTTCAATTGGTATTGAATTTCATTGGTATTTCATAAACACTATAAATTTAGAAATGTGAAGAAAATGGTGGCTGATCACTGGCCAAGAACTGAAACTGTACCAGACGTGGTCAGGCTTGAGACCAGGGACAACATAGCTTTCCAGTTGCCTTAAGGCCTGTGCTGCTTTTAAATTGCCTAATGTTTAAGTGCTTGCCAATGTAGAATGAAGATGCTTTACAAATGCAAAGTGTAGGTGGAAACCAAACTAAAAGCTTTACTTTTAACCTGCCTTATCTTGTATTCTGCCTTATGTCTTGCTTCAAATTGCTTTGCTATTTGCACTTCCCTTGAAACTTCCCTTGCTTATTTCTCTTCCCTCAGGTGTCTCTTCTCCTTCCCTTCTAACTGGCAGCAGTCCCCTTCACCTGAGAAGTGGGCTTTAGATCTGCTCTGTCAGGCAGCTTGCTAACTTCTGTGTAGCTCTCTAAAGCAGGTAGATACCACCTCGCAGAACGCACGCTGCACTCGCTGCATTCCAAGTAACAGATGCATGTCCTAGAGCTGTGACAAATGTGTGGTCCCCAACACCGATAAACTTCCCTTCTTCGAGCACACAGGAGCAGGACACTGACAACTGCAGTGGCTGGTACTTGCTGGTACTACACAGGAACTGACCTTCTGAACTATGTTAGGAATCCTCCGTAGTGGAAAAGTTTGAGGCCCAAGATAGCTATGTTAGGAATCTTCTGTAGTGGAAAAGTTTGAGGCCCAAGATAACCTGGGAATTTTTGCACTAGGACATGTAACAGTGGATGACTCTTGGCAGGTGCCACAGGTGGGCTGGCAAAGAGAGGTTCCCTCCTGAAGCCAGAGAGTTTATTACCAAAGGCACTGCCTGTTTTGCCCTCTTCCTCAGTGGTAGTGTACAAATGTTTGCAAGGAGACAAACCACATGCTGATGTTCTAGCTCCAGGCTGCGGTGTGAGAAGGGAGGGTGGGGCAGGAAGAGATAGCATATCTGGGAGAACTCAGTGAGGATGACTTAAGGGGGGAGAGTACAGGACCCAGCAGAAGTTACCATTTTGAATATTGGCAGTGTAGGGTGGAGGTGTAATACCAAGTTGATTGGTACAGGAATATGTTGTGGATAGGCAATTTTCTACAGTCATTAATCTGATAAGAGTTGCTGTTGAAACACCTCACGCCACAACATGAGTTTTTATTGCAATAGTTTAAAGTGTCTACATGGCTAATTTTTTAATTCCAAGCTTTGAGGGAGCAGGGCTTTGCCTGCAGTGCAAAACTGACTGCCCCCACAGTAATCAACACAGATTTATTGATGCTATGGAGTTCTGCATCTCCAAGTACAGAGTTAGTGTATCCCAAGAATGCTGTTACTTTTTCCTAACTGAAGGCACAAAATGCTGCCTAGGCAAGCTTCAGGCAGTTCTGCTTCTTCATGGGGCAGCCCTTTGAGCTTCCTTGAAATATGCAGCTGGGAAAAACCTTTACAACACTGAAAGCAAATATAAGGACCCCAGTAGTGTAACACATGCCTGAACTCTCTTCACTTCCATAGCAGGGCCTTTCCTTAGCAAGGGAAGGTCACCCCCTCTTTACTGCTGCTTCCATGGTGGCAGGTGAGATGGGTAATGCTGGTGGCTGGGGTCCTTTATTTGGCACATCAGAATAAAAACACTGAGCAAGTCCAAGAATGGCCTCCACAAGCTACTCCACTTAGCTTGAAGAAGCCTTAGTTCCTAGTGTTCCTAGATTTCAAAGAATCTGAACAAAAACTCTAAAATGTTCTTGTGTAAGATGTCTGCTTGACTTAGATGATGTATTTGAGTGTTACCAGAGGGAATAAAGCTGTTCAATCACCCTGTAGAATGAAAACTAATCACCAGTATTTGTTTCCTCCCTGAAAGGCCCTGGAGTTGCTGGTTACCTTACTGCAGGGACGACGTCATCTGTAATGCCCAACGTACCACCCCCGGTAGACAACGAAGTGGGAGATGTCAGCTAAGGACTGGAAATCCTTGTGAGAGACACAAAGGCAGACTGGCCAGTGATGAGGAACAGCACTTTCCTCCAGCACATTGAAGTAAACTTACTGCCTTGCCAGGTGTTTATGACAGTGTTATTCCTTTTTCTATGACTTTTTTTTTTCTAGGAAAAAGTCAGTGATTCTAACTACCACACTGTAACACAAGAAAGCACTCTGTGGATCAGCTGAAATGGGTACACAAGAATTTTTTTTCTTGTTGTACATAAGCACATTTTGTTCCTTTATATTTGTTTACAAGACTGTGAATCAAACTTTCCTAGTTTTTATATTTTATGAATTAGCATGACTGGAGTTGAGCTACAGTCTAGAGGAATTGGGCTAAAATAACTTGGACCTCACCAACCCCCACTAAAAGGGCATCCCTTCTTTTCTCAGTCTGATGTGATCACTCCAATGGAACATGACCTGCAAAGGGTTTGTCCCTGCACCAGTTCACTCATGTCCTTAGTCATTAACATTATCTTCTTCCTCGGATCAAACAGCATTAGACATTCGTATGTATAACTGGCTTGACCAAATTGACAAAGCTTCAGCAAAAAAACCTTAAAGTTGACATGTTATGTAAGAAATTAGTGTAATTGTGAAATGTTCTATACATTATCCAGTATATAAAAACTTTCTATATTGAGTGTACATTATACAGATCATTCATATGTACATAAAATTTTAAAATAAAGGGAATTAAGAGCCTTGTTAATGAGATAAAAAAGGTGGTGTTCTTGTGCAGTTGTTCTTTGAAGGTCTAGGAAATGATAAGGTCTCAGACTGCTAACTGGAATGTGGCTAAATATGATCCCTGGGCATTCCTTCTTGGAAAAGCACATTATGCAACTTTTGACAACTTGGAGCAGAATTCCTGAACTACATGCAGTGGTACAGTGCAAGGTGGTTTTGTATTTGAAGTGCATGTCAGTCACTGACTTGCTGACACACTCAGCCTCATAGGAAAAATTCTTGGCAAGAACCAAGAGGAAACTAAGGTGGGCTGCAAATATAAACAAGGATTATTGCTTTCTCAGAAGAGTTTATAGTCTTGTTTTTAAGTATAATGAATTGATATGAGGCAAGAAAATTTGTGGAATGCTTCCAGTTCTAGGTGCTCTGCAGCTGTCCCACTCTGACTGGCTACAGCAGCTGTAGCTGGACATCCTTTGGGTGAACACTTGGCTATGGGTTCAGGGGCAGAACTGGCCATAGCCTCATCCTGAAGACTGAGCCAAGCAGAGTGTGTTCTCTCCAAGCTCCAACAGGGAGGAGCTTGGAGGGTGGTGTTTGTTTGTCCACACAAACAGGGAACAGTTGCATCCTTAAGTTAATTGTTGATCAGCTGAAAAGTGATTATCCTAACTTTACAGGAAGTAGAGCTACTGCCTGGTTCTGTCCCTGCATGGACAAGTTCTCTTGTCATGTCAAAGAGGATTGTTACAGGGCCAGCCCTTTGAGAACTTCATGAAGGTGTGTTGGGCATAAATGGCAGAGCCTGTTTTGGTTGCAGCAGAGGCCATGGACTGCCCTGTGCCAGTCACTGCTGGTGCCAGCCAAAGCTTCAGCCCCTCAGAGGGGACGGGGCCACTTGTGCTTAGACCTTTTTAAGAAAGGGTGGGAGTATCTGAGACCCAGGGGACAGGGCCACTTGTGCTCAGACCTATTTAAGAAAGGGTGGGAGTATCTGAGACGCGGAGACAGGAGAAGGCTTGTAAGGGTGCACGAAGGCAGACAGGGAAGGAAAGATGTAAAGGGCCACTTGTGCTCAGACCTATTTAAGAAAGGGTGGGAGTATCTGAGACGCGGAGACAGGAGAAGGCTTGTAAGGGTGCACGAAGGCAGACAGGGAAGGAAAGATGTAAGCCGGAGACAGGAGAAGGCTTGTAAGAGTGCACAAAGGCAGACAGGGAAGGAAAGATGTAAGGGAAGACAAAAAGGGATACCAGTAAGGAAAAATGTGAGGATATGTTTAGAGAAACAAAGCAGAGGAATAAGAAGCAAGGAGTAACTGCTACACTGACCCCACCCTGCTGTGCTGTCCTGAGGGTAAGGAGTGAGTGTGGTTTAGTGGCAAGGGAGGGCAGCTGAGAGCAGGAACTGTGGGGGAGAGAGGGTTGTACTGCAGCTGAACTTCAGAAAGGGAAGAGAAAGGCATTGCCTTCAGTGTTTGTCATTTAATCAAAAATTAAAAGCTTAGACTAGCTTGCAGTAAACTAAACTGCATAAAGCTGCTGACTCAAAACTGCTTTGCCTACAACACAAGGTTAAAGAGGGCTTTGGCTATAAACTAAACTGCGTAGAGCTTCTGACTCAAAACTGCTTTGCCTGCAACACAAGGTTAAAGAGGGCTTTGGCTTAGAACAAAGAAAGCACCTTAGGCCTGTTAGAAAATAGATTTTATTTGGTGTTAAAAAGAGCCCAGAGAAATTATTTACTTGCCATTCTGCAACTTCTTAAAAGCAAATGTAATAATTATAAGTAAAGTGTGAGACTTGTTTCCAGCTAGAATCAAGTTTTTGTATTCATCCGATTTTACCTTCAACAAGATGATTGCACTGAAAAAAATCCTTAACGAAATCTTCCATCGATTTGAGAAAGCTTTGTGCTGACATTAGATTTTTGCAGTTAGCTTCTTTGACTGCTCAAGCAGTTCCCACCTTGCAATTGCTGAGAGATGAACTTCATCAGGCCCATCTGCCAGGCGCAAGGTCCGTATGTAAACAAACCTGTGTTGGGAGAGCTGAATTAGAGAGAGATTTCTGCACCTGCCGCAGCAGCCACACAGCCTGACCACCTGCCACAGCAGCCACACAGCCTGACAGCACTGTTTTGACTACAGCTGTCCTTTTGACACTAGTCTCTTTAAAAAGGGCTATCACACAGGAAATACTGCAGCAAAATCTTCCTGGCAGGATTGAGATGCGTGGGCTGGGAACTCAGAAGTTCTGCTTTTCCCTGGGGCTATGAAGGGTAAGATTACGCTTTAGAAGCAGATCCTCTTTGCTGCTGATAAGAACTATTTTAGGTCTCGTGCCAGCTTTTTTTTTTTTTTTTTGGGCAAAGGTAATTGCACTAAAATTAAATTACAAGAACAATTGGTTTCAGTTTTACAGCTTAAAGGCATAGGATCATTATTTCAGGCTCTGGAAGTGGAACAGCGTGTACTGGTGTTATAAAATGATCTTAAAATGAATGCTTAGAATCTACAGGTAAGTCTCCCTTTACTCACATAAAAGCCAAAGGAAAATCCTGAGAAACTCCAGCTCCACCACACACTTGAATTGCACAGTCAATCACTTTAAGCACAGCTCGGGGAACAACCACTTTGGTCATGGCTACCTGTAGTTAGAAGAGAGCTCACATTATCAGTAAAAGTTTCATAAGTAAGTGAAAATATTTACCTAGCAGTTCTACTGAAGATTGATATCTCATAGTACATTCCTTCTTGCTAGGGTTGGATGAGGGCTCTACTGTTCCTTTCACCTGTGTGTGGTAAAGCTGTTTCCAGCCACCCAAAACTCTCTTATTGTGTTGAGACAAGTGAGAAGTGCTTGAACAGATTAGTCTCAAAATTTTTAACTGAGATATTCCCCAATCCTCTGACAATTTGAAGTATATCTTAAGGCTGTCTGTTTTCAACATGAAGTTACTCTTCAACTCTGCAATTAGAGTAATACTGTTAAACAGTAATGTTTGAGCTTGTCTTTCAGCCAGTTGAATGCACAGGTATTGCATCCCCCAAATCCTAGCTAAAAATAGAAAAATTTACCTCCTTTCTTGCCTTTCTGTTGCCCAAATTGTCAATCTTGCAGGCTGTTTTTAGTGTCAGCAGTCGAGCCTGTTCTATGCTAAGGCGGCATTCAGCAATCCAGTGGGCAACAACTTCCTGCAGGAACCAAAGCCAACAAGCAGAGTATTGGTTAGTATCTCTGAGCACACCCTGAGATCTCCCTATTCCTTAGCTGGTGCATGTTCAGTCAACTCATGTGGAAATTAAAGCTAGTTTGATGCATGTCATCTAACATGAGGAATAAAACCTTTGACTGACAGAAATACTCAAGATTAGACCAATTCTTTTCCTGGCAGGAAAGAAGAAAAAGGGGAAAACTGCAGATTCTGGCACTTTTCAATTCCTGGTCAGCCCCACTGCATGCTGGCCATTTTCCTGAAGTCCTTCAAAACCTGCTTTTTAGTCCCTCTTTCCTTTACCTACCATGAGGGCTCAGAGCCTGCTCTCTGTGTAACAAACCCAGTATACAAAAACAGGGGTAAGGTGAAAGGGGAGAGGAATTCTGCCTGTTTTGGTTAAACTACTGGTAGTGCTGGTAGTGCTGTGTGACACAGCCAGGCAAACAGCTGCAGGGTGGTGCCTGCTGCATTTGCCTTATGACAAATTTGTAGCTCTCTTGTTTCAAAGAGAAGTTATGGTCTGGGCAGCCCTTCCCTGCCTCTCTTGGCTAATTCCCCCCTGCAGCCAACATACCACAGTAGGAAAAAAAAAACCATATCTGTGTGCTTTTTTATCAGTGCAAAAGTTGTTTGGAGCCTGAGCCAGCCTGGGGGAATGCACTCTTCCCTGGGCTGTGGATTTTGTAGCCTTGGTAAGCACAGGAGACACAAGCAAATGTGCAGCACTTGCTCCAGTGTAATGCCTGGAGCTTAGCTGGTGCCAGTAAAGGTGGTCTGAGCCCATGTGGGGGTGCTCAGACAGGCTCTTCTGCCAACAGCTCCCAGGGGCCTAACTGGCTGCCACATGGGTGGTAGTGACAGGCAGCCTGTTGTGCAAGGCAGCTGCCAACCTCACCTTTTCCTTAGCTATCCTGGGGCCATGAAGAACCCATGCTGGCTCTGCAGCTGGCCTCCAGGCCTTGCCTGTGGCTTCATCAAGCTTCTGCATGAGTGTGTGTCACGTAAGTTTTACTAACTCGAGGTTATGGTGATGAATGGAAGTTTGGCAATAACAAGACTGGAAAATAGATATAAGATTATTCCCTCTGGATCTGTGCAAACAATTTGCTACAATCTGTGCCAGATGCTAATTCAGTTTCCCTTTTCCATTGCTTTTACTTGTTTTTTCCAATAAAGTCATCCTAGATGTTGGGTAAGACTGAGGCACTCATGAAACATGATGGGCTAACTTACTCAAGGCTGATGGTTCCTATATAAAGCAGACTGTAATGCTTCTATTATTTTAGCAAGCTCTTGCTCACAAAACAGTATTTCAATGCCAGAGCAAGGTAAGAGCAACAATCCCAATATGCTTTTGTTTGATATGTACTTTCTTAAGTAATTACAGATGATCAAAGAAGTAAAATATTCAGTCAAATTCAGGCCCCTGAGTGTCTCCAGTGATCATGAACAGGTGACAAATTGGATACACAGAAATAGTGAATTCAGATTGTAACTACAGAAACATAACCTGTTTACCTGAAAAAAACCTGTCCAAACTCAAGTGAAAGCAGAGAAAACCATGCAGTGACAAAATCTGTATTCAAATCCAGCAAATGACATCCACTTCATTGCAAGGGGGGAAAAAAGGATCCCATGGGTTACAGTGAAAAATGGGAGCCTTGCAATGTGATTCATTTCCTTTGCCACCTGAAGCCTTATGAATAGGAATTCAAGGTTAGGGCACATCTACTGCTGTCCCCGTTATCAGTCACAAGGCTGTGTGTGGGCAAAACAAAGGTCAGTGGGTGGAAAGTGTGAATTGAGACCAAGAAGGAACATGCTTACGTGCTGATACAGTTTCTTCCCAAAAGTCTCCCTCTGTGCCGCGCGCCGGCACATTATCTCCAGAGCAGTTTCAGCTGCACCGAGGGACCTCATGCAGTGATGAATCCGACCTGGCCCGAGCCGACCTTGAGCTATCTCAAACCCCCTGCCCTCACCTGTTGGAAAGAAAAACAGGCACATGCAGACTCCATAATTCCCTCTTGAAATGATCCATAGCTCCAAGCAGAAGTGGCCTCACAGAATAACAGAATCAGTTAGGCTGGAAGGGACCACAGTGGGTCATCTGGTCCAACCTCCCTACTCGAGCAGGGTCATCCTAGAGCACACGGCACAGGATTGCGTTCAGATGGTTCTTGAATATCTCCAGTGAGGGAGAATCCACAACCTCTCTGGGCAATCTGTTCCACTGCTCAGTGACTCACACAGTAAAGAAATGCTTCATCGTATTCAGGTGGAACTTCCTGTGCATTAGTTTCTGCCCATTGCCTCTTGTTTTATTGGTTTGCACCACTCAGCAGAGCCTGGCCCAAGATCTTGGCACCCCCAGAGCTAGAAGCAAGCTGCTTAAAAGTTTATTTTGCAGAACCATTACTTATTTACTCCAATCAGACCTATATTGATGGACTATTAGTAGTTCTTACAGCACAAAGCACACTCCAAGATGGTTTCTGAGAGGATTTGATTTACCTGATTAAAAATTTTGTTATTCTTACATTGGAAAATACATCCCTGAGATTTGGAATGAGTACCTGGGGGAAGACTTTGAGGTTTCTGGGTCCTGGGGCTACTCAAGAGAGAAACGTCTCAGAACAAAATTAAAAAAAAAAAAAGCAGAGAGAAAATAGAAAAAAATCAGGATTTATACTAAGTGAGAGTTCTCCTTGCAGAGGGTCACAGTACTGGCCTGCTTATTCTTTCTTTTTCTAAGACCTGGCCATGGAGTACAGCAGAATGTTCTTTCCAAAAGTCTGTATCGTCTCTGGGAACTGGTTTTCAGGAAAGAACACCACTGACAGGTTTTGCTTTGCTGTTCTTCAGGGCAGTGATATTCACATGACAGCCACAGCTTGCCCTGCTTCCTTCTGCTCTAAACAAGAGACTGTCCAGCAGCAGAGAAGCTGCTAAAGGAAAAGTGGGCTCCCTGGCTCAACTGACCATAGCTGTTTACAGTAACTTGTGGTGATTCATGAAATAAATTGCTGTTTCATAAACTTTGGTTCATTGGTGGACATATTAAAAAGGGATTAGTGTTGAAACTCACCCAGTATTATATTAGAGACAGGTACTCGCACATTATTGAAGTGTATCTCAAAATGTCCTCCATGGATCTCATCTACAGGGACACAAAACACAGGAGCAGGGTAAAACAAAGGAGGATAAAAATACAATTCCTAACCCTTCTTCTATATATGCATTTTACTGATTTAGTTAATATACAACATTTATTGGTATTACTGCAGCTTGTGGGACTGCTAACAAATTAACACACATAGAGTTGATAAGTATGATCACCTACCCAGGTAACCAAACACTGAGAGGGGTCTTATCAGCTTCAGCCCTGGAGTGTCCATGGGAACAATAATCATGCTGTGCTGCTTGTACCTGATCAAGGCAAAATGCACAAATTACAATTAACTCTGAGCCTCCCTTCAGCCCTCCCTCCCCTTTTGTTATTTTCTATCCTCAATTTAGCACTGGCATAAAGCCAATGCTGAGATTTACCTGCACTGCCTGCACACAGTGTGGCTCCCTGAACCAACAGCCAACAAATGGAAATGTATTACTGGCACCATGACTGGAACACCTACTGCTCTCCCTTCCCTGCATGCCCTTCTGCCTCACCCCTCTCAATTCCCCTCTCCACCCTGGCCCTTGCCTTTCTGCTTTGTTCTCAGAACAAGTTTATCAGAGTTGCCATCTTGGATAGTTAAGGACAAAAATCCCCATGTTTACATTCCTTCAGAATATTTAAGGTCAGTAATTAGTCACACAGAACTGGAGGTGATGCTTCAAGGTCCCTGATTTGAGTCTCAAGTTCTAGCAAGTGGAGCATCACATAATCCTCTCCATGAACTTTTGTTCAGCTTTCAAAAGCTCAACAGATGCCAGTGTGTGCAGCCACTGGGCAAACCATCCTATATGCTGTACACACTTTTGCTTGTCAATGGAGCCTAAAACCTCCAGACAAGCCGTGAGATTTGGGCTAAAATCCAACTTGGGGATAGAAATGTTCCAATTCTTTTGCATTACAAGCTGTGTGGTTTTAACAGAACCAGTCACGGAGCATTTTATTCATCACTTGCATAAGTTTTTGTAAAAGGCAATTCTAGTTTGGTAATAAGAGTTTAACATCTTTATTTTACAGAAGAGGTAAGTATTGTATTTACACATATAGGAATGGAATGAGTAGGTCTGATTAAAGATGTGCAGTGCTCTCTGCATACACAACTTCAAACAACTAACACTCCATGTTCCAAATTTCTATACCTACAGATAACTTTGTAAAAAACTTAGTAGATAACTGCAGGTCTCTGATGTGCCACTTGTACTCATTCTGTTCGGAAATGTTTTCTGTTTATTAAGCACAAAATTCTTCCCTGTGTTAACTGTTCTGTATACTATAGTTATGAAATAAATTGTAAGCCAGAGATAGTTGTCGGTTAAACAACTGATGCAGATTAAAAGTTACGTGAGCAAAACAAAGTTAGTGAACCCCCAAAAATTTCCTGATCCAACTCATCACACAGCAGCACAAATACTAGAGCTGGTACAATGGAGTAAGATGGGAAACTGGTAACAGTGAAAAAGTTGGGAGGCTTTATGTGCAGCTGGCAGCAAAACAGGAGCTCAGGGAGCAACAGACACATGCAGAGGTTTAAAACTCCTCTCTAAGTCATGAGCACATCCAACTGATCAAGGCAATTAAAGGCATTTCATTGAACAAAATCTTCACAAGCAGTGACTCCTCCAGGGAATGAGTTTTAGGGAGCTCTTTCAATCTCCTAGGAATTCTTACCTGGATGCTGAGGAGTTTTTGGTTTTGCCCATTACAATTGCAACTTTGCAATTTGGGTTCCCAGCACCTTAAAAAAAAGGATAAAGACAAAATTACTTTTCAATATAAAAATCTCAGTATAGAATCAAATGAAGCTTCATAACAAAAAGTCTTACTCCCTTCCTTTCATGACGCAGGAGATGCAATCTACTTCTGTGTTTACACTCTGAGTAATCAGACTGAAACAAAACACCTCATATTATTCAACATGTAAAACAGAGTTGACTTGTGGGAAGTGGAACATGAAAAGCCAAACAGCCAAACCTTCCAGGATCCAGCTCCATCATCTATTCCTATGAAAAGGGAACAAGAAGGTACTTGAAATGGAATGTAATTATTCTGTCTCCATTAGAGCTAAGCAAATAAGTGTGACACAAAAGCACATCTCTCAAGGTGAGGTGCTGTCATATTAAAAGCAGCTTCTTAATAAACTTCTTCAAGCCACAAAGACTGGGGGGGCTATGTGGGAATGAAACACCAACCACATTACAACCCAATCACGCAAACGAGGCTATCACACAAATAAGGTTTACCATGATGACTTTGCTGCTACTTCAACATAACTTCTCTGGAATGCAGGTTTTTTCCCGCTTTACGCAAATGATTTTGGACTGCACTTCAAAGGAAGATCTGAGTGGAAGCTGTTACCCTAAAATAGTCTGCTAGCATTTCAAGCCATTGGTAACATTATTTGAGGTATTTGTTGTACATATTTATTAAGCCTTTGTAGCATGCAGCTAGCATTTTAATGCACAAGTCCTAAAGAAGATTCTACCATTGATTAAAATGGCAGCCTATTTCTATGAACCTTCACCCTCACTGTCTTTTTCTGTAAAGGTTTCTTGGTACCAAAGCATGCTCTCATTCCTTTTGAAGTCACACAGACAATAAAGCTAGGGAAAATACCTGATGGATGTAACGATCAGTAACTTTTTTATTGCTCTCTCAATGCAGATGATGAGCTTTCCAGAGATTTAATTTAAGATATGATCTGTACCAACTGGGTTTGTTCCCAAGGTCAGAAACAAAGATGACTTTTTAATTTCTCTGGCAGCTGTTATCAAAACATTTGGGAGCCTCTGGTCTAGACAATACAACCACCTGGCTTTGAGCTGAGCCACTTCCTCCTACAAACAGCCACCACGATGGCCAGGAAGTGGGAGAAAGATTTATTTTGTTGTGATAAACACTGTCTGTTTTGAGGGCCACACTGCCTGCTGTTTACTTTCCTCTGTTGCAATATGCTATTCATCCACTGTTTCCAGAGCAGGGTTGTATATGTGGCCCATGAGCTGTACAAAGCTAATGAGCTAAAAATCTGAGTGCAAAGCTTTGGACAGGCAAGCATGAATCAGCTTGGTAAAAAAAAGAAGGTAGACCCCAACGAGTTGGCTCATTTGGGCAACTGCAACAAGTAGTGGCCAACCCCAAATACCACAACATACGCTTTGCCAGGGTACTGCCCTGCACAGAGAAATGCTGCCCCTGCATAAGGGGTATTTGACTCTTCTCCTTTTCCATAGAAGGTAAAGAATTGCACCAGTTCTGTCTCAAAGTGAGGTTTATAACAAAAGATATTTTGACTTCCTGGAATCTCTTGAAATAATCTTGTAAATAATCCTTAAGTCACATTCCTTCTTAAAAAAAAAAGACAAATTTCACCATGTTGTATGGGGAAAAAAAAATCAGAAAGAGTTTTCATGTTGAACTCAATGAGGAGTTCACTGAGACCTAGACATCTGGTTAGATGCTCTAAATCATTTGTACAAGTTTTTGGAAGCCAGATGAATACTTCCGTTTCATATTTGCTTGCTGCTATCTGAGCACAGCAAAGGAAGGCAGATTCCTGGCCTTTCTACTCCTTAGAGTCTGAAGTCCTGAAAACCTAAAGTAAATTTTATGTGACTTTGACCTATAAAAGCCAGAAAGAACTTCTGGTCTAATGCAAGGCACTGAAACCCTCCAGTGCTTTGGAAGGAATGCAGACGGCCTGGATGGAATAAATATCTCATTTGTAAATGGCATTTTTACATTACTTACAGAATTCAAAGAAGCTACTGGAGGAAGATTCAGAGAAGACTGCTATTTTCGTGGAAGTTAGAAGGAGTTTTGCAAGCATCTCACAACTGAACAAAAGATAGACATTTTAGGCCGGTTTTAACCATACTTCCATATTGATAAGCTTTTTAATTAACTTTTCATGTGTATATGACTGCATGACCTATCCAAAAGTTTTAAACCACAATGTTGCTACACTGGGGAACATCTTAAGTAACTTCTACTTTTTAACTCTTCATGGCACTCACACAGGCAAAGACAATGTACTTAGAGGGTTGGTCACAATCGTATCAGAAGCCTAATCTTTGTTGTCAGGGGCAAAACATGCTAAAGATTACTGATCTTCACACACTCAACTTATACAGTTTCTTTCTGGTAGAGAGAGTACCAAAAGTAGCACACACAGGGACAGTACAACCTGCACTTAGAGAAGCTGCCATATAGCCTGCTTTCAGAAGCTATTAGCACTTCAATTCTTGCAATTTAGTTATCTATTTTTCAGTGTCCAGTCTTCAACTTTTGGTCTAAGATAACTAAGGCATGACAATCTACTACCTGAATGACCAGAATGCCTATGATTTTGCTGTGTTGGCTGCTGCACCAGTGAGCACGGCAAGGTACTTCTCTCTGCTAGAACTCAGGGGTCTGTGGTGACATTACAGATAGGCACTGATAAACACGTGTTCTGGACTCTCCTACAAGCAGAAACCAGACCAGGTCGGGTGGATGGCATCATGCTACTGATTATTGTAATATGGGAGTCTCCTAATGGAGAAAAGGGACACCACCACCACCTGAGAGCCTGCAGTACTTCCTATTCACTAGTACACTGTATTCCATAGTTTTGTCTCATGCTCTCCAAATAACACTGTGGGCATCTGTTTCATGTGTGGTAAAGATTATAAAGTAGCTGCAAGCAAACTGGCTATAAGCAAAGACAGAGGCAATGTGGGGGTTCTGCAGCTGCAAGGGCTATGCAGTCCTGCCCCTGAAAGTGGCTGCTGGTCACTCCCAGCTGGAGCTCACAGGTTCAGATGGTGCCAGTGAGAGCAGCTGCTCAGCTTAGGAATGGTTTTCAACTCCTCCTTCATGCCACTTTTACCTAGCCACAAGCACTTCTTGGTTAAGCAATCCATTGTGCATTCACTTTTATTAAATATTTTTTGTTACTTTTGAGCCTATACTGAAACGTAACATTAACTTACAGTATTATTTCTGTACTCTGACTGGCAGGTTCTGTCCTCCCTGCACAGTTATGAGAAGCTGAGGCACTGTGAAAACATCTGCCCTCCTAGAGCCTGCCCACAGGGCACTGCTGCATGCACACACAGCGATACTTTCCCGGGAGCATTCTCAGTTCTACCCTGATTATTCTGTCTTGTTGGGGACCATGTTGAGATGAAGTCTGTTCAGAAGAGAGAGGCTCATTTATTCTAAAGAGATATAACTCAGGCCTCCAAGCAATGACATGACTCACAAGGAGATGTGTTGGAAGCAACCCAAATGTCTTATCTGCCACAGTGAAGAACACCACTGAAGTACTGTGATAACTCATGATGAAAACATTGCAGAAATATGCACAAATATTATGACACTTTCTCTAGACTCCAGTTCCTCTCCCAGACCATTTTACTTTCTCATTCTGAGTGGAAATGAAGCATATGGAAAACATCTGCCCATTACATTCTTACATTTTGAAGAATCTCTCACATATTTCAAAATAACTGAAGGACAGACAGCAGGCTAATCCAGCTGTGGCAGGTGCATCAGAGTGCCAAAAACCTAAAATCTGACCTCTGGTCTGCTCAATCTCTCTCTTTTTTTGGCTTAAATATTGCATTCACTGAAATCCTAAGACTGCTACAGGATACAGGATAATTCAAACAGATCATGGAACATCACAGAAGGTCCCTGACACACTGCGCAAGGGACTCTTGCACAAGAGAACAATTTGAAACTGTAGAGATTGTGGAAATTTAAGCAGGATCAATCATTTTAGGAATTGTTAGCACAGGTAAGTCCATGCCTCAGTGCAGAAATACTAATATCTGCATGCAAAGTGCAGAATGTCTCCATCTTCCCTTGCCTGTAAAAGTTTTGACTCTCTATAATGCAGATGGTACACAGCAAGTGGAAGAAACCACACTGGATGGAATAGCATCTTTCTATTTTTCTTCTGCAATATCTGCCTGGCTTGCAGTTTCTGTAGAAATGTTATCAAACACTGATTTGATTATGAGTCTGACTGATAACATTCAAGTCCCTGAGAACTCTCCCACAGGATACAGAACTATCTGCTTGTACTCTGGTTGACAATTTACCACTTGCTTTTACATTTTTTCCTTACCATCTTTCTGGTTTCACACACAGAAAGAGCCACCTCCCACATCTCACAAAAAGCAAATTCATCTTTCTACTGTATCCACTGAAAAGTTACTGGAAAAGGGGATATAAGGATCCCTCAAAACCTTTTATAGGCAGCCAGAAAAACCACAATAGTGCCCTGAGGAGAGAATATAGTGACTCCCTATGGAATCTGGGGCAGTAACTCAGCCCCAGATGGACCTCCCCCTCTTTCTCTCTTATTCAAGTGTGATTTGATAAAAGCATTTTCATGATGTAAAAAAACCATTTGGACTTTCAGGAATAAAACAACCAGCATCACAGTGACATAGTAAGAGAGCCCTGATCTTCCAGAGAACACTGACATTCTGGCTGAAACAAGGGAGGACTGTAGGAAGCATACGTGTTCAACATGAGAAGAGTTTCCAGGAAAGCACAATTTTCTATTTATTTTTTTTTTAAACTGGCAAGTCAAAATGAAAGTGCAACTGACTTCCAGATGAGGGTGTGGTGCTTGAAAGCAAAATGCAATGTGTCAGACCAATTCGGATCACTTCACTGAAGCACGTCCCAATTGCAGTACCTGCTACTCATCTGCTGACAAAAGAAGGTTAGTTTTGTTTTAATATTTACTGCTCTGTATATTGTGTGATATACTTATTTACATACATTTGCTCTTTGTTAAGTTGGCTTTATAGAGAGACATCATTTCACTAAGGCATAAGCTCATTTCCAGTATCAAAATTAGATTTGTTCAATAGGAGAACAGAATACTACTGAATGCATTAAAGAAAAAGATCTGCCTGTTTAAACTGCAGATATTAACTTCATTCAACATTCCAATTCATACAGTCACACACCAAGTTTAAACATGCAGAAACACTGAATTTGTATCTAAATGGAAGGCTGGAATAATTCTTTGAGAAAACATGCAGTTGCAGAGTTAATATATCTATTAACATACCTCCTAGAGAACAGTACTTGAAAAATCAGCAGAGCTTCTGAGCTGTTTGGGTAGTTTGTATGCACTAAGATTCTTTCAGTCCTAACACCCTGAGGAGCCTCCAGCCGTAAGATGCAGTGTACCCACTGCAATCTGCTTCTGTGAGAAATCCATGTGGACAAGGCTTGCTGTGTGGGATGGAGACTAAACTAGGCTTGTTCCACCACTGTTTAGTGCCTGAGTCCCACAGAACTGCTCTGCTCTTTGTAAGGGGCAGGGATAGGTGTGCCTGAGAAACAATGCTGCCAGGGAAGAGAAGCATGAAGAGCTATGTTAGCCAAAACAGAACTGCTTTTAAGGGAGAAATACCAACTGCTGCCTTTTAGGTAACTCTGTTTCTGTCAAGAACTCAGGTCAGGCAAAAGCCTGTCAGGCAGCGGAGCACAGAGTCACAATTGAACTGCTTTCTCACACCCAGACTTCTTGAAGTTTGCATTGAAATGTTTACTGGTTTGCTTTCAAACAAATTTGCCAGTGATAAGATTTGAGGAAGCATTCCCAGATGGAGTTCTGTATTAAGTGTTTTACCACCACAACCAAATCTTTTCCATTTAAATTTCAATTTTCTTTTAAACCTGGCTAAATGGATTAAACTCTCCCTGCAGCAGCTTCTCTTCTACTAGAAATTAATTAATACATACATGCACCTTGCCAGTGTGCTAAATAGAGAATGACTGTACTTTTCCATTCTGCACATCTCATTCAGGCAACAGATTACAAGACTAGAGTAATTGTTGTTTAAAGTTTAATGGGAAGTGTTTTGTAATGTTAAGAGAATAATCCAAGAAAGTCCTTAAGGATGAAGCCAAACCAAATAGTTAATTTTGAACTAATACAGTTGGTTTTTTTTTAAATTTAGCTAGCAGAATCGCTGAAAAAAACCAAAGAGAAATAGAAATTATTAATTTCTCTCTATTTAATTGGTCTGCATCCCTGAATATGAGATCAATTCATAACTTATTTATTCCTGGCAGACAAAATATATTAAAAAAATTAAGAGGCACTGTTTATAATGCAGATTTAGCAACCCTTCATTTAAACCCTTGTCTGAAAAATATTTGGTTTGGGTTTTTTTCAAGCTTGAAAAAGCCAAATTGTAACACTGGGGCAGAATATCAGATAACAGACTGCTTTCAGCAGCACTGGCCTCAAATCCTGAAACACTGCAGATGATGGAAAAGGGGAATGTTTTTCATTCTCAGCTAGTTTTTGCTACTGCTGTTAAGACATCTTAAACCTATTTATTTCAAGAAAACATGGCACTGCAGTTTACAACAGAAACAATTTCAGCACAGTAGTCAACGAAGACGATTACAGAAAGAGAAGAAAATGCTGTAGGACACAACTTGCTTAAGACACAGTCTGAAGATAGTAACACTCATGTATTAACCCAAAGCTGGCAGTGAGAACACAGCCTTAGTGTTTATGGGGTAAATCTGTCATGCAATAGTCAGCAAAACTTCTGAGCTGTTTGGGTGCTTGTGGGCAGTTTGTATGGGTTAGAGTTCCTTTCTGTCATAACATCCTGAGGAGCCTCCAGCTGTCAGATGCAGTGTACCCACAGAAATTCCACGTGGGCATGGCTTAGACTAAACTAAGTTTGTTCCACTGCTGTTCAGCAACTGACTCCACTGCTGTGCTTTATGCAATGGGCATGTACATGTGTGCCTGAGAAACAAACAGAAACACTCTCCTTGTATTATACTCCTAGCTGAATTTTGTCTGAATTTATGGCAGCTGCACCAAATACTCTACTGTTTGCCTCTCAGCTTTAATCTGCTCATATTCCTTATCTACTCAATTGTAGTAGCATTTACAGCCTTCAGCTGGTGCTCCTTTGCTTTGCAGAGGCTGTAGAGAGGAAAGTGTAAATCCAGCCCTTAAAGGTACAGAGAAAGTTACGTTGCAATGAAATATTGCCAAAGATAACTGAGTCAGAGCAGTTAAAGCAACAATGATTTCTTGACATAAATGTGGGAGTCATCCTGCAGTCTCAAATGCTGAGGTTAGTGAAAGTATTTCAACTGATCCCATTTTCCTTCATATTGCATACACAGAGGTTATGCAATTTCAGTTACCCTATTTCATGTGAGAATTTGAGATGGTCTGTTCTGCCTCTATCATCATCTAGCTCTACTTTGATTATTCATGAATGTACTCTCAATATCCAAACTCTTTAAATTTGAGATGTATAAGCAACCCTAAAGAAGGGTTTTAGGTGTCAATAAAATGTTAAAGCTTAAACCCAGTATTATTTCTTTGGTGTTCCCTTCTCCCCACTTTGTGTCTTATAGCTTTGCCACGGGTTGAGACATGAATACCTTTAGTGATTACTGGATTGAGGAGGATGATCACGATCCTGATATAGATTACAATGCATATGAGCTTCTCTGTGAAAAAAGTGATGTGAGAAATTTCACTAAAGTATTCCTCCCTGTGTTCTACGCATTGGCTTTCACTGTTGGAGTTGCTGGAAATTCCCTAGTGGTTGCCATTTATGCCTACTACAAGAAACCAAAGACTAAGACAGATGTGTACATCATGCATCTCGCCATCGCCGACTTGCTCCTGCTCTTTACCCTCCCTTTTTGGGCTGCAAATGCAGTGCAGGGATGGGAACTTGGGAACTCAATGTGCAAGCTCACTTCTTCTCTGTACACCATGAATTTCAGCTCCAGCATGCTGTTCCTGGCCTGTATCAGTGTGGATAGGTACAGAGCCACTTGTGAATCCCAGGGCCATAGAAAAATTGGCAAACACTGCAGCGTTACCTGCATCTGTGTCTGGCTGGCTGCCATTTTCTTCAGTATCCCTGAACTGATATTTAATCAGGTCAAGAAACACAATGACAGGAATGAATGCCTTCCTGTATTTCCAGCAAACATGGAAACACTCTTAAAATCAGCTATTCAAATCCTGGAAATTATCCTGGAATTTCTGCTTCCTTTCCTAGTAATGCTGATCTGCTATTCTGCTACTGCTCGGGCAATTTTTAGATCTGCAAATGTTAAAAAGTCTAGACCTTTCATGGTTCTGCTGGCAGTAGTGGCAGCTTTCATTATCACCCAGCTACCTTACAACATTGTGAAGTTCTGGAGAGCCATAGATATCATCTACATGTTGATTACTGATTGTGATGCAAGTAAAACCATAGATATTGCACTCCAGGTCACCAAGAGCATAGCTCTGTTCCACACCTGCCTGAACCCTCTTCTCTATGTCTTCCTGGGAGCCTCTTTTAAAATGCATATTAGGAAAATTGCAAAAAATTACGGATACTGGAGAAGACAACAGCAGAATGGAAGACCTGAAGAAATCTCCATGAATTTTGAAGAACATGCTGAAGAAACAATTAGCTTCACTATATAAACAAACTCTCTACTACTCTCACCATCTTGTATAACCAAGGGAATTGTTTGCTAATTCTAGGGTGTATTGTTTCAGCAGCTGTTTCTCTGCAAGTCAATTTTCAGATGAATTTCTGAACCTGCACACTAGCCAAACACTACACTGCAGTGCAAAGTGTTTATCATAATTAAGCATCATGCAAGAAATAAATACTGAAATTCCTAGAAACAACTAGACATATTTATTAAAAATCAACAACAAAACCCAAACATCTAAAAAAAACCCTAAGATTAAAATTTTAAAGTTTCACAGTACTAGGCAATTAAACAGCTGTGTAATGAACAATCTGTACATGTCTGAACATCTAATTAAAACAGAGAAAGAAACCATCAGCAATAAAACAGCAGTACAGGAAGTTTTGTGCTAAAAGTTAATAATATTGTGTTTCTCCAACTGTTTTGTAAAACTTTAGAACATTTGCCTAACACCTCAGCTATCATTCCATAGATACCCTCGCAGCTTGAGATGAGGTATAAGTTTATGGCTGAGAACCAAGAGGGAGAGAAGGGAGAAAAGAGCCATTTTCTATGTGTTTTCTCACACGTATAGCAACAACAACATCCTCCACCAAAAAAAAGCAGTGACTACTCCTCTGTAACTGCTGGAAAATGACTTTCCACCTCTCCTTTTCTGCTCACCCTAAACTTCAACAAGCCCAGTGCTTTAAGGGAGGCACATTCTAGCTCTCTGTAAATGTAAGAAAAAGTTACATTAATCTCCAGAGACAGGTCCTGGAATTTCTATTCAGAATTTGTAATTAATCAAGCACTGCAAAAACTGCATCTGCTAAGTAATTTCTATTCAAAATTTGTAATCAATCAAGCACTGCAATAACTGTATCTGCTAAAATAGATGAAGATAGAATAAAATCAAAGAATACAAAAAGTGCAATGACTTTTGTTTATATATATCTTTAAGGGCTTTTTTTTTTGTTTTAGTAGGTACTGACATCTCTATCATAGGCATTTAGCAACCAGCAAAGGGTAGAGGCCTTGTGTGATGAATGAGAGAGGTTCCAACTCCACATGGAGCTCATGGATTCACAGTTTTTCCACAGAGAGGTACGAAAGCTGTCCCCTTTGACAGTACTGGCAGGGCTTCCAGGAAAACAGCAGTTTTCCTTGAGTCACTGGAAGCATTTCAAATATACTGACATATTAGCTTAGCTTGCAAAATGAAGAAGTGGTGTTGCCGCACACTATAATTGTCTTCAAACATCCTGTGTGCTCTGACAAAATGCCTTATCTGCGATTTATGAAAGCCAACAAAAATATCTCATTTTTAGATACTGTTCCCAGTTACACAATTGTGGATTGGAAGAAAAATCTGTAAATTGACAGACAAGAAACTACAGTAGCATAAACAAGGCACAAGCCTCTTCCCTCTGTTTGGATGAAAAAAGCTTACACAATTTCTGCCCAGTGCTTTGAGAAATACTAGGGCATGAATGGGTAAGTCAGAAGTGCCTGGCAGATGGTCTATATATACACACCACGAATCTGACATATTTAAGCCACACTGGATATACTGTACACATGCAGAGCACCCATGCAGAGCATAGTAAGACCAGCTCTCCCATGAAGTAACTGACTCCTTGTGTGTCTGATTTATGTCTTGTCTTCACAAATATAGAGCACCACTGCACACACAGTGACATTCTGAGCAGGTTGTTAGGCTTTTGGAATTCCCAAACATCCAAGGTACTAATGCCCCACTCAGAGTAAAAAAGAAAAACCAAGAACAACCCAAACAAACAAAACAAAAACAACACAAACAAACAAACACACACAACCAACAGGGCAGAGAGTCTGACTAAGACAGCTGCAGGAATGTGCTTCTCAAACTTCTTGAAATTGCAGTGCCTTTTATGCATCTGTCTTTAGGCAAGTCTGACTGTCCTAATCGGTTTTATTAGAAATAAGACAAACCAAATCATGCTTACTCTCTTATGGTTACTCTCCTTTTCCTAATTCACATAACTAATTTTATGATTAATACTTCATGAGTGTACCAACTTTCCCATTACTTCCTTAGGGACTGCAAGGCACAGCCTGGAGACGCTGACCCAGAGCAAAGGTAGCACAGCCAGCAGTTAAGTGACACTCTCAGGTCAGAAGACAAGATACCACGCCTCCTTTTGCTGCCAGTTTTAAAGGAGTTAGAAAAGAGTGAGAGGTCTATCTCCTGGTGAGTCTAGGTATTGCACAATGATTTATCAGTAGGTAGCTGCCACACGCATGTACCTAAATGAAACATTCAAGGTTAACAACTCAGTTTATTTACTTGGCTTCCAGACTCCCAGGGAATGATGACTTACAAGCTGCTGTCACGTACGTTCTGGCAAAAAAGTAACAGTACTAAAAATATTAGGCACATTTAGCATTTACAGTGCAATCCACTGATTCTACTGAGAATTACAGTATAAGAAAATCTCCTGGAACAGTCAGTGCAACAATATCACAGGCTACTTTAAAAAGCAGCCACATTTTCCCACAACTACACAGTATACTCAAACCTCATATTAATAGTCAGTGCAACAGCATCATAAGCTACTTTAAAAAGCAGCCACATTTTGCCATAACTACACAGTATACTCAAACCTCATATATAAGCTTGCAAAAGACAGCTTTATAACAACAGAATTTAATGGGTACAGCCACAAATGTGTAAGTTACCTGACAGAAAGAGGTAACATTTAAACAAGATTAGTAGCATTCATTCTGTGAACAAAATTCAGAGGTTCCAAAAAGGGCTAAAAACCCTAAATTGGATTTGAGTCTTGGACTTTGGTTCATAGAACAAAAGCTCACTTCAGCTTTTTCTGTCGTTCTACATTCTATTTCCTTTACTCAAGAAAAGGCAATTTCCATGTCAGAAATAAAGCATAAATAATTTTTTTCAACAGTTCTTGTAAAAATTTTAGATTTTGCCATTCTTATTTAGGGTTTCCACACTTACCACTGCTCCACCACTTCTTGCCATTGATCACATAACTGCTCCCATCTTTCTCAATGCTGCACTGCATATTGGTGGCATCACTTGAAGCCACATCAGGTTCTGTGTTAAAGGCAAAAATGAAAACAAACCACAGGATTAAATATAAAGGTAGTACTACCTCCACAAATATAGGGCTCAAGATATACTCTGTTAACAGTAACTCTGTCTTGCTCACAGTAGAAAAGCTGTTTTCAGAACCTCACTGCTGGTGGTCAAAGAGTTTGTTTTCCAACAACCTGTTTTTCATAGCCAGTTTAAATGTACTTGATCTTCAACTTGGACTACCCTTTATAATCAACAGTCTTCTTCCTTCCCTGATATTTTTAAGTCCTTTATCCTTCCAATGTACTTACAGATAACAGTCATATCTCTCCTCAGTCTTTTTATAACCTCTTCTCAAGTGAAAATAAAGAGATTGAAAATAATTTTGTGATGGTATATGAAACAGAATACACAAAATTGTCAGCAAAATGTCATCAATGGTTGTTTGGAACAGGAAAGATTCTTCTTCTCTCCTTTCATCGTAACTTCTTTTATGGGCATCTACTTTAAAGCAAAAGCATCTCCTTCCTCTTGGGGAACACAGTGAAACAGAATTTGCAAAATAAGGGTCCAGGTCTGCAAGGCTGAGTTCTCTCAACTCCTGCTGACACAAGAAGAACAAGATTCTGACATCACATGTTCAAAAAGCTACTCTTCATATATCAAGAGCCAGACCTTCCAGAGATGCCACAATCTTTCAAGAGCAAAAATGAATACAATGCTGAGCTATGGACATAAAGTGAATTATAGAACCTTTGTGTTCTTAAAACCTCTACTGACAACATACTGCAAAACTACACAGCTCTAATCACAATAATCCTACTTGTACCTAATTGTATGTTTCTAGAGAATCCCAAAGAATATTACAAAAAAAAAAAGGGAAAGCTGTATTGTAAACCTGTTCGGTGCTACTAAATGTATTTTACTAGGACTAAAAAGAAACTGAAAATATATAGAAAGAAAACACTAATTATTGTAACCATGAAAAATGGTAACTATTTGGGAAGGGCAGCAAAGGTGCTTCAATTTGCATTCACATCTCATAGATGGTTTCATATTCAAACACATTCACAGATACAGTGGAAGTTTCTGTATTAATTCATTAACACACAACTTGTAGTTTTCTGCTTTTTGCATATGCCATATGAAGTTTCTGCCAATTGCCTCTAACTTTCTTTGGAGAAAAAGTTACCTGTCATGCAGAAGCAAGAACTAATCTTCCCTTCTAGGAGAGGCTCCAGCCACTCTTTCTTTTGCTCTTCAGTCCCATACATGTGGAGGACTTCCATGTTTCCAGTGTCTGTAAGAAATCAGCACTCGTGTTTACACATTGAGGAACACAGCTCATAAGGTATAAGATGGCCAAGTTTTTGATGCCCTCAGTGCTGTAGTTATGGGACAAGGCTCCTAACCTGGTGCATGACAGTTGAAAACCTCAGGAGCAATGAAGCATTTCCCTGTCTCCTCAGCTATTAGGGCATAGTCAAGCTGGCTGAGACCACTGACATCTGGGAGAAAAAGGTTCCACAGACCTTCTGCTTTGGCCATTTCCTGTTGCAAAAATCAAAAGAGAAAAATATCAGCAATAAATCTTAAAAAAAATTCAAATTCTGGCTTGCTACACATTTTCTCCTCTCTGCCTAATGTACTGTCCAATATACCTGATGCCTTTTTTCAATAGGTATTATGAAATAACAGGTACAGTCTTTGACTTAAAGTTCAGATATACCCCTCACAGAACTCATTTTGGTTTCCCCCTCTCATTTGTTTCTCCCCTCTTTTTGCACAATTCCCTCTTCCTTTCACTGTTCCTTTTTCTCATTTGTTTCTCACCTCTTTTTGCATAATTCCCTCTTCCTTTCACTGTTCCTTTCCATGCAGATACACCAATCACTCTTGTGCTCTATGTCAATGTGTGTTTCTTTCACAGGTAGAGTGCTAAGAGTATTTATTATCCCATACCTTCAGTCTCTCAAGCAGTGGTGGTTTTTTCCATTTTTCCTCAGTATTTCCAAGTTCAGTATAGTATTTTATTATTTCCTTAGAGAAACAATCAAAAAGATGCTGTTTAAATCAAGAACACATGTAACATAAATAATATGCCCCAAGAAACTAGTTAAAAATTACTCAACTCAGGTTTCCATTATATAGTTGGTTGCATTATATAACTGAAAATTAAGCTGCAATCTATTCGTTTTGCAAGACTTTAATTGTGTCACAGAGATGACCCCAATCAGTACCTTGTTTCATACCATTATTTGAGATGGTTTAAAGCATGTGAAGATGATGCTAGAAGGTCAGTAGTTTCTGACAAAAGTACCTGCCATCAACAGTACACACGAGAGGCAAGAACCCAAAAGTAAAACAACAAATAAAAACCCAATGTACTGACACAGGATTCAAGTTTCCTGTCACAACATTCAGATAGATAAGCCAGTTAATCTTTTGCTAACTGAAAAAAAACCCAAAACCTACAGAGAATACATTTTCTCTTCCTGCCAAAATAATTCCTTAAGATTATGTAAGCAAAAACCTCACAGAGAATACATTTTCTCTTCCTGTCAAAATAATTCCTTAAGATTATGTAAGCAATCTTTCTGAGCACCAGTGATTAGTAGTAAGCAAAGCTCTAGGTTCAGTAATCCTAGTATTTCTACAAGCATGCTTCAGTGAGGCACAGCACTTCAAACCTGGCCCAGAACTAGTTATAGAATGAATAAAAGCAGTGCCCCCTTCTGAAAACCACACGATAAGACAAACACCCAGGTAGAATTTACAAGTTCTGATTCACAATTCCTGTTATCTACAAGCACAACACTACTCATCTGCAAAACTTGCATAGCTATTTGTGCTGTTTGTTTTTAAAGCAAGTACCTTAATTATTGCAAGGCTTCCTTGGACTACAATCCAAAAACTGCAATCCAAAACTAGTTACAAACAGACTTTTAAGAAACGTTGCGTATCAAGAGTTACTGCCCTCAATCCCTCCTTGACAGGCAGATACATTCGTAAATCTTTTAGATCCATGTTATCTGCATTTCTGACTGAATGAAAAAAAAATATCAGAAAGCCAAAAAACACAATTCTGCAACAAAAGTCACCCATGCTTCCATGAGGCTAAAAGTCAAACCAAATTTCTAAGTGGAAAATTACTAACCTCCCTAGGATAAGAAGTAAAAGGCCTCAGCTTCATCTCACTTCCCCGTCCACTGATTATAAACTTCTGTGTATATATCATTACCTGATTCCAAACCTTCACTGGTTCTAGATATATTCAGGAATGAGGCTACACTGATACATTACACAATCCCATTTTTTGTCTTAAAAGTTACAGCTTAAGAAAGAAGGCAAGAAACAGAAGCATTCAACTTCATAAGGTTAAAGCCAGCAGTTTCCATTTTTAAATAAGCATACATTTAGTATGTAAGAGTCCTAGGTTTTTGTTAGTGTTAGAAGTGTTTTGGCAAATACATTTAAAAGTAACTCTTTTTTAAAAGAGACATTTTTGCACTTTGAGAAGTTTAAAAAGTAACTCTTTGCTCTCACTAACAATGTGTGCAACATATTAATCCTGAAAGAAAAAAATACAGACTATAACGATTTCTGCTAATAATTTGCAATGCCACAAACATCATTGCATGAAAATTAGCTGTTTTGATAAAAAAAATAATCTAGGAGGACATGACTTCTACACACAGTTTTACATTTTTATAAAGAATAGTCATAAAATGTTCCTTTATAAAGAGGTTAAATAAAAGCTTTTACCTTCTCAGCTGGATAAATGTGCTGCTTCATGAACTCCTTGACCTTCAGCAAAATTTCTTGGCCTTTCCTACTTTGATAGAACAGCTCTCCAGAAATGCTCTGCTGTGTGCTGCTGAAAGATGACCTAGGCAAGAGCATTCAGTGCAGTAACAACTAAGACCAGATATTCCTTCATAATGACATAACCTGCCCTACACTGGCATTTGAACAAGTGAAGACATAGTAAAAGCTTTACCTTGTCTTCTACCAGTAGTTCAGACCACTCCTACCTTTTTGAGAGCTCTAACCCTCTCTCTGCCAAAGGCTTCACAATCTTAGAGAATTCATGACTATTCTCGGCAGAGGCATTTCCAATGAGGTATCTGGCATATACACCCTAAAACCAAAAGAAAGGCATATAAAGTATACTTATGCACTTAAAATTGTTTCTTTAACACACTGTCAATTTCTTGAACTATGAAAGGCATCCTTAAATGCACATATTCTTAAAAGGAAAAACCTAGCATCTAAACAAATTTTACTGGGATATGTTAATATACGTTTTGGTCCATTTCTGATAAAATGGAGATGCTTGTTGCACAAAAGGAAAAAACATACCCCAGCTAAACCAAAGACAAATCACAAAAAGAAGTGGAGGAAAATAAAAAACAAATAAAAAGAGATAAATGCCTACTGTAAGCAAGCCCAACCTGCCCCTTGAGTCAACTGACCAAAGTATAGACTTATGATCACTATCCATGACTAAATCATCTACCCATGTGACATTTCAGCAAACATGAGCATATTACCTGGGCTATGGCTGCCATTTTAAAATATGACAAAGCAAGAAAAAAGTTGAAGTTGGATAGAGCAGTGCTAATACAGCGGCAGCGGCAGTAAGTGGCAACCAGCTCTTCAAAGGAAGGTGTTTCTACAGAAAAATACAACAGAGTATTTTAGAATATTCATCACTTGCTATGATTATCTTTTCACCTTATTCCTCAAACATTTAAACAGTCTTTCAGTTTTATGAGACATTTCACTTACACAGTAAACACCATGATATATCATTTCCTGTAACGCAATTGTGATATGGAGAGACAAAAGGAAACAGGAGTTGTCGGAAATTCAGATAACCTCAACACTTCCTACTGCTCTTCTCCCCCAATCCAGTCAGGAAATAAACTTCACCCAGGGGGAGGCTTCTTTCTTTAAATAAATGATATATTTACATTTACATTTTCTGCTATTATCTCTAAGAAAGTTTGAAAATGAGCTTTTACAGAAGTAGCATATTGTGGCTAAGACACAGCCTGTTAAAATCTATCTTAGATCTCACTATCAGCATATTTCCTACAGCAAAGAAAACGCAGAAAAGTTCAAGTGCAAAATGATATGCTGGTGAATTTACCATTTAATTCCTATTTATAAGGAGGAATAAGGGTAACATTTCAAATAGAAAGCAACCCTATGATTTGTTTCAACAAAAAGACTGGTTTCATACCTATGGTGCCTTTGAAACCCAAGACAGATCCTTGACCTAACTCCTTAACAGACGTAGGCCAAAAGAAGAATTGAGTGGCATATGCCAAATCTGCCAAAGGATGACCAGTAGTTGAAAGTTCCCAGTCCAGCACTGCCAAAACACGAGCCTTAAATAAAAATAAAAATATCAAGTGAGTGCTAGAAGACAAATTCTCTCCATCCATACATGCACAACCCATTTTATATTCAAGAGCTTTATTTGGTTACTGTGTGTTAAAATTATAAACATGCACTGTAACTGTCTAGAGCAAAACTAGTTCCATTTAGCACTACGGATCTACAGAAAATTAATATTCAAATAGGGGCAAAACGCAAGGCATTTTTCCAAAGAAAATCTGTTTCAAATCTGCATTTTTGAGTAGTGTTCTTCCTGTCAGAAACTTTTAAACCCTTCTAGTCAAAATATGATTGAATTAAAATATCCTAAAGAACAGCAGTACTGACAGCTGTTGGAGGTTTTTTTCCAGTCCTGCTGCACAACCCTTTAGTACAGAAACTCATGGACAAACCATGAACCAAAAAACCTAATTTGTCAGACCATTCTGCATTTACATGGGGAACTGAATTTCTTAAACAGGAGGCCAATCACTGCCCAGATAGTGACATGAGCCTCTGCTGCAAGCATTCTTGCAACAGTGTCTTCAGTAGGGTGGGCTCAGACTCCCCAGACTGTCATCCTGATAAATTTTCATAATCCAGCTGGTCTGTTACCCTGAACAACCCATCCAGCCTACTTATGATCCGTGGCTACTTGAATTAAGTGCAAAAGTCTTTCCTACATGGTCACTCCTGCACATACAGAAACACAGAATCACAGAATATTTAGAGTTGGAAGGAACCCATGAGGATCATCGAGTCCAACTCTTGGCCCCGCACAGAACATCCCCAAGAATCACACCATGTGCCTAAGAGCATTGTCCAAACACTTCTTGAACTCTGTCAGGCTTGGTGCTGTGACCACTGCCCTGGGGAGCCTGTTCTTGTGTCCAGCCACCCTCTGGATGAAGAACCTTTTTTTCTAATAGCTAACTTAAACCTCCCCTGACACAACTTCAGGTGATTCCCTTGGGTCCTGTCACTGGTTTCCAGAGAGAAGAGAACAATTTCTACAGATTACTTAAAATTACCTAAGTACAGCTTGGTCAATTCTTTCAATGACATCATGAACAGCTGGAAGAGTCCCTGAGACTGCCAAATTCTCTGCTCAGGGAGTCGGAACATCTGGGCCTACATACTGTGTCTATCAACTAATCTATGCACAACAATGGGAATCTCTGGGATTTGATGCTTTGTCGTGAAGCAGGCAGTGCAGTCACAAATCCCAGGCATATCTTCTGGTCAAAACTCAGAAAATAGCATGGAAAAAAAATAATGAAAATGCAGCTGTGTCAATAGATAGGTAACATGCATTTGTTTTCAAAAACTAGAAAAAAACCCTCTTTATTTTCCATAAAAATGAGTGGGGAACTTTCAGGGTCTCTGTGATATGTGTTCCATAACTAGGCAGCTTTGGCAGATTTTCTTTTGCTTCCACTAGTGTCATGTATCATGCACTCAGAACCCATTCCAAAGCCATTGTTAACTGAAGCCATACCACAGATGTCAACAGGTTTTGGATCAGATGCTAATGTAGTTTAAGTGAGACCTCAGTTGCACTGAATTCAATAGGACTTATGCATATAAAATGTTTTTTCCTGGACTTTGAAGTAGGGACAAGAACTAATGAATAAATTGAGGATCTTTCAAGGCTAGGCTGGCTGGGACCCTGAGCAAGCTGGTCTAGTGAAAGGTGTCCCTGCCCATGGTCAAAGGGTTGGAACTAGGTGATCTTTAAGGTGAAAGGGTTGGAACTAGGCGATCTTTAAGGTCTCTTCCAATACAAACTCTTCTATGATTCTATCAATTCTATCTAGCTCTTGCAATGAAAACCAGGACTGTACTAGGTACCTAAACACCACAAACAAAATATAGGGAAGAGTTAAGTCCTCTACTGTTCCTTTCAAAGATGTATCATGCACCAAAATAATCCACATAAGTGTCCCATTACATGGTAGGAGTACAAACAAATAGAGGACCAAAACCCACTAAACATGTACAAATACATTTCGAATACCTCTGTTGGGTGGAAGATGATGTTATCTATTCTGAAGTCCCCATGAATCAGGCTTTCTTCATTATCCCCAGGTGGCAAGTTGTTCGCTAGCCACTCAGCCAATCTGTTCATGGCAGGAATATCTGTATGAGCAGCTGCATCATACTGTTTTTTCCAAGTTGATACCTAAAGATATACAAACATTCCAACAGAATTTGCAACTGATTAACAAAGTTTTTCAAGAGGACAGAATTCTGATGCATGTGCTTCTGGACTTTGACTAGTACCATGTTACTTGAAAACTCAGTAAAACCCAGTACCTCTGCATCTACAAATGTGAACTGTGAGATCAAAAGATGCAACTGAAGGCTGTATCTATTTTCTATTTCAATCCTATCCCAAACCTAATATTATTCCAAATACAAATTAATATCATTCCCTGAGTATAGCATTACAGAATCAATCTGAGTGTACTAGTAATTTTATACTGTGCGCAAATAATTGAACTAAGTGGAGTTGTTTAATAGCTAAAACACGATGGTTACTTTTACAAGTCATTAATAATTAACAATTCAGCTTGAATATCAAATAAATATTCAAAGACCAGACAAAAGAAGACAATTTTTAAAGGAGCTGTACCTGTCTTTTGCAGTATCCTGGTCCTCTGCCATATCCTTGGAGGCCCAATGACTGTAAATCAAAGGAGTGCAACTGGGCCAAAGTTTCCATCATTGCAATATACAAAGCAGAACGCTCAGCTGGGCCCACCTCAGGCAGAGAGAGGTCTCGGAAAATGCGACCCTGGAAATATCATAAATCAGATATTTGGTGGGATGCATGCATCACATGAAGAGAAAAATCACCAAAACCAAAGGTTAACGAAAATCTCCAGGAACTGGCCCAGAAACTCTTAGATATATAATTTCCCAGTAAACCTGATGATAGAATAGGATGCAATGAAAGGGAAGAGGCCTGAATTCAAATCCTCCTCCCACAGGGAAAAAGAAAAAGACATGATACAGCAGACATAGAATCACCAAAATCTAACAGAAACAGTATCAACTCAGCTACAGCTCACTCAGAGTGATTGACCACAGATAGAGCTATGCTGTGTTCTTTCTGAAACTAGTGTTTGCGTTGGAATCCTGTTTGGTTTTCATGAAAAGATGATTGCATGTCAATTATTATCTTTAGTACTAAACAGGCCCCAGGGCGCCCAAAGATTTGATATAACTTTATAGCCTGATTGTTTTCCTTCTGATTTGCGCATGCTTTCCACAGAAGCAATATTGCCTCCTTTCAGGACAATCTTCTGAGAGCTCAAAACAAGAACAAGAGGTTAAATACTAAGCTGAATATTTCAACAAAGTGGGAAACAAGCCCTGGAGAAGCTGAAATCAGTAAGAATCACTGATAGCTAGAATGTCTTAAAAATCTCAGAAGAAATCCCAGGGAGGTAGTGGCTGCCCCAACCCTGGCAGTGTTCAAAGCCAGGCTGGATGAGGCCTTGAGCAACGTGGTCTAGTGGGGAAGTGTCCAAGCCCATGGCAAGGGAGTTGGGACTAGATGATCTCTAAGGTCCATTCCAACCCCTAAAGTTCTATGATTCTATGATTATTATGTTTGTATCACAAAACTTAGTGAGTGCTGGGTAAGGCTCCAACAGAAAGGTTTTAGACGACTAAAACACAGCTTTTAGTGGGAGAAAGGAAAGAATCTCTCACACTGGAGGACCAACCTGCACATGCTGCATTACGTAAAACTCTGTTCCAATGACAGAAAGGTCACTGCAATACAACAGGGGCTCAGGCACTGGAAAACCAGCTGAAAATAAGGCTTTCTGCACACGATATTCTCTGTCGACCTGAAGAAGACAGAAATTTAAGACCAATTAAAAATTGAAACTTAGATTCCATTGAAAGCTCCCAAACATAAATGAGCACATTGAAATAAAAACATTGGAAATGATCCAGCAATTCACTGCATTTCTGGACACATTCCACAATGTGCCAGACCATCATGTATGCCTATATACAGGCCGTAGTCACCTGCAGTATGAAGGGCTTGGAGCTTGATGAAGAATCTTACTTACCTTGTGAGCTCCAGGTAAAAGGGGGCCATGGGGCTTCTTCCTGAGAACATAAGCCTGTCCACCCTTCTGAAGGTAAAAGGTTGGATTTGACTGGCCTGAGCTACAAAGAGAAAGACTATAATTACTTACAAGTACTTACGAATTTGTTTTAAAAAAAAAAATGGATGGAAAATGCAAGATGTCTTGGCCTGAACAAAATGGCAAGACAGAGAAAAGCATTCTCCTCAAGAGTTGTGTGGTTTTGGTGTGTTTCTTTTTCAATCTTGGCTTACAGGGAAACAAGAGCCACTGAAGTTCTATTCCTACCCATTCTTTCACTGCAGAGAGGTCAGAGATAGCCAATCTGTTCTCCTGTAGCATTTACTTCTCCTCCCTAAAGAGACATCATTAACTTTTTCAAGATATGCTGTAGTTACTAACTTTGATGCTTTCTGATTTGGAGGAAATTAAAAAGAGCAGAATTCACACTCTTTGGTGTGAATTCACCTTGCCTTTGGTGAGCTGTATTTTGAACAATGTAAACATAGAAGAAGATCTCCAAATTGGAGGGACTTTTTACAAGAGCATGTAGTGACAGGACAAGGGGGAATGGCTTCAAACTGAAGCCATTTAGATTAGATTAGATATTAGGAAGAAATTCTTTACTGTGAGGGTGGTGAGGCAATGAAAAGGTTGCCCAAAGAAGTTGCAGATGCCCCACCTGGAAGTGTTCAAGGCCAGGCTGGGGTGGGGCTCTGAGCAACCTGGTGTAGTGAAAGGTATCCCTGCCCATGGCAGGGAGTGGGAACTAGGTGATCTTCAAGGTCCTGCCCAACCCAAATCATTCTATGATTCTATTCTACGATTAAATTGCTGATCATTCTAGTACCAAGCCCCACTGTATACTAGCCTGATCATCATACACAGGTGGTATGCTTAAGGGACATCTTATAGGAATTGTAAAATTTTAAGGAATGAATGTTGGAGTGATAAAGAATCATAGAAATTAGACATTTCAATCACATGTGTAAAAGAGGACAACCTAATTAAACCCTTCACAACACCTTGTGCATCATTTCCCAGTCAAGCTCATTGATCCTCATTTTCTTCAAGACTCTGTGCTAATCTGCATGCCTTCCTCTTCTCATTGTGGATCATTTCCAAGATGCTTTCTAACTCAGCCCAATAAAAGATTAGACAAGTACTGGAAAATAAAAATCAAGTGAGCTTTTGTCCTCATGCTTCCCATTACACTTCCATTCTCCCTGACACAGTGAGGGCATAGTCTGCAATATACTTTGCAAATATACTGCTCTGACAAACACAGTGCCTGGCACATGAAATTTAGGTCAGCTTGAACTGCAAGACAAACAAAGCAGTAAAAGCATAAATACTGACAGTATTTTAGCAGATTTTACTGTTAGCTACTCTCCTAAAGCTACTCCTAACTTCTCCTCAGTTGAGGTATATAAGAGGATTAGGGTACATCTGAGGATTCAATGGGTGTTATATATGGACCAGAAGAAAATAAAAAATCATTTACTGTTTCCTAGTGACAGCTGCAGATAAAGTAGCTGAGGTCATGTTTACAAAAGAATCAATACTTATTTTTAGAACATCTTAACTTCTAATAGTTAGCTGCTGGTTTGAAGTCACATAGACACAGCACTAATTTGCTGAAGGCAAGTGAACTTTGGCTTTGGAGCCTGGCTGTGGCAACTCACTGGCACACTGCATTGTTCTCTCTCTGTGCTGAGACGGTAATCTCAGCACAGTGTTACACTGTTCTCGTGGATTTGCTTGCCTGGCAATACCCCCCATGCTTTCCTAACCGATTTCTTAAGCTACGTATATGCTTCTGAACATGATTAACTGCTGAGCTGCAATTAAAGATCAAGCAGGTGAACTGCAACCTACGTGTAGGCAATAAAACAGGGCGCACACCACAGAGAGCCAAACACGTTTTTCCGCGGGCAGCGGGAAGCTCACCCA